>NC_034425.1:2909020-3191554 GCF_002078875.1 Numida meleagris
TCACAGAACCAACGCGAGGTTCTGGGGCTGAGGCAAACTCAGTGGAAGAGGCAGAGCAGAACTGCTTTACAGCGTGGAGTCCTCGTAGCAGTCTCAGCATCAGGTCCTGTCCAACCCAAGGTGCCTACCACTTGATATGTTCAAGTCAATAAGACCTTAAGACAACATCCAGATTAAAATTTAGCATTTCCAGATACCCCCCCCCCCCCCCCATCCCTTCAATGTAATCTTTTCTAAAAATCATCTGGAGACAGATTGTCTCAGCACAACATTCAATGGAGAAGTAAAGCACTATGGCTGCCACCACACCGAGAACTGTTCCCCACTGCTGGAAAGAAGCAGCAATGAAAATTATCAGCTACCAAAAACTTTATCAGAGATCTCAATGATGCTGTAGCTTCAGAAACTTCAGCTAGAACTACTTATTGTCAACAATGACAGACATGCCCAACGTAGATTTAAAAGCCAGACTCAAGTCTCAGGCAAGGATTCCACTATATACGAAGCTGCAACAAGGTTGTCTAATATGTGTTAAAATCTCACTGAAAGAATGCAGAAGGGCAAAGGCTAATTACAGTTAAAAGAGCATAAAAAAAAACAACAAAACTGGCACATGAAAGAAAAGTTCCAAAAATTTTAAATCTGTTTTACTCCAAAGTCTTATAAAACAAAAGCTGACAAAAAAGACAAGTATCAGACACTGTCACCAGTTATAATACATTCCAACTAGCCACTAGAAGCTGCTCAACTCAAAGCCTTTATCGTCTTGGAAAGAATACTGCAGGAGACATTTTCTACTAGATTTTTACACTGCTATCTCAATACATTAAAACACTACACAGGGGGAAGAAAGGGTGGGTGGATTCCACTGCAAAAGCTTGGGTTTTTTTTTTACGGAGTCAGCCACATGCTTCCCTTGCAGCGTCAGCACGGCGCAGCACGCTGCAGACACGTTCATTTCAGGCACTGCCCCGTTCCCGGGGGCACGCAGCAGCAGGGGAAGCGCGGCTCCTCGGGCAGCAATGGCACCTGTGGGTCAAGCTGCACAACCAACCCATGGGCGCCTTCTCAGAAGAGGAAGGCAGCGCTTCTGAGATTTAAGGAAGATTTCATCAGAGAAAGCGAACAACTGGATCGTACCATTTTGTCCGGTATACCCACGTAAAAATGAGCACGCACTATACAAAGAACGGGAGCAATATAATTTAAACATGCTGCCAAGCTATAAACCATATATACATAGAAACATTTGCCTATACAAACAGAACAAGACCGCTTTGTTACAAGGTATTTCTTTCTAGGGAAGTTTCTGGGGGAAATCACGACGGAAAGAAAAGGAAATCGAATGGGTGAGGTGCTGCTTCTAGGAGTGTTATGCACCACCACCGCCTGGCCTTAGCATTTATTGACATTTTGGCTATGCAGGGGTCTTCCCATGGATTCTGGACTCCCTTCCTGTACAGAGGTAGATTTCTGTAGATGTCCTGATATTGCACCGCTTAAGAATAAGGTTTTTATTGACACGAGGAACAACTTACAAAGGCTAATTAATTTACAGGAATTATCTCATTGTGTGCATTCAGATAGCGCAGTAATCTCATTCATGTGCATTTGAAAAAAATATCCCTCAAAGCAAAACGTTCTCTTTAGTTGGAGGACCGACTAGAAGCTCCATTCTACTTAACAGCTTCACATTCATCAGGGTAACGTACTTAAGTGTCTCTCTCTCCTTGAGCCTCTGTTCTGCCAGCCCAAGCACCTGCATTGCCTTTACTGATGCCTTTATCACATCCACTGAGTTCAAGTTAAATGCAGATTGCAAATACACACAGGTTTTTCCAGTACTGGAAGTTATGCACGGAAGCAGCAGCACTACTAGGAAATTTACAGGATGCACTCAAACACTTCCTGAATCAACTGAAAAAAGCCCATCTCTATTTTCAGACTGGAAAACGATCTGAAACCTCGTTAGCTTGAGAAAAAAATAATAATCCATTTATCAAGAACAAATTTGATGCTGCTAGGATAATCTGCAGACATTTGGCAATAGGTTGATGTTTTGTCCATCACATTCTTGAACAACTCTGACAACTCACGAAGCTGCAGAAATGCTTGCACACAAATACCACTTTGTTTCTTAAACAAAAACGTTTTGGCATACCTAAAAAATAAGGACACCAAAATTAACAATGCCAGTGCATAAGAAGTTGACCTCACAAGCATTGCTAAGCAGCTTTTCAGAAGCACTCCATGAAGTTACTCTCACAGAAGTCTGTCACCATGGAGATAAATTAAAAGGAAAAACCTGGCATTCTGTGTCCCAAAAGATAGCATAGAAGTGCTGTAAATCTGGCACAGCAGATCTAACAAAGCTGTTGTGTGCACACGCTCCTATGACACCGCATGTGCACGTTTTGCTTCCATAAAGAAGTGCAAGTAAGCAGCATCATTCTTTCTAGCTGTGAGTTTATAAGAAAACTAAGAGGAAAAGTCCTCTTCCTGTACCAACCAATTTGCAAGTATTTTTACATGAAGGGTTGCATTACCACCATTTAACATTAATTTCTCATGTTCAGTTTATACGAAGCATCTTGTTCCTTACAAAAGGTTTTTATCAGTAAAGAACAGTGACTCTAGTTTGGAGCTGAAAGCATTTGTTAAAACATGGACAGAAGGCATGTACGAATTCCTTACATTTCTCCCTATACACCCTCGTCCAGGTTGTGGGGTTATTTAGTTAACAAGACAAGAAAAAGTTACTGCATATAACAATTGCAATAACATGGTAATTCATGATGACTGTTCTCCCAGGAAGAAAGAAGGACTACACTTAGGAGTAGGAGCAAGATGATCTCACCTTCCCGTGAAAACCCAATTTGTGAAGTAATGGGAACCCTCAGTCTGGAGTGTCTTGGAGTTACACTCCCTGCACCTGGCAGAAAGTGCTCGTGTACCTTGCAAGATCGTGTTTTTGAACGAAGAAATCCATTATACACAGGAGACAACACGCAGTAAGAGTTTACAGACAGTGGCAGGAACCAGGGCTTTTGGAGACTTCTGGTTTTGTTTTCAAAAAGCAATGGTTCTTCACAGCTAATGATCCACAATTTGGAAAGCATCTCATTCATACACTTGGCTAGTGCATAGCATCTGCGATTGCATAGAATGTTTCCAGTGCTGAATCTGTAACTAATCTAAGCAAATACTTTGGAAGTTTGATTTGTTACCATTTGATATCCAAATTGCTTGCTGTTTGATTTCCTGCACTGTATTTGGTGTGCAAAGTTTCCTGGGCCTTCCTGGAATCCACGCCTTCCAGCCAGTCCTGGTACATCTTCTGTACACACGCGTTGGCTTCTGGCAGTCTTACAGGTATTGCAGCGTACACGTCCTCCATCTGGCTAAGCAGTGCTTTGTCTGGTTTCCCATCTTCAGTTTGGGTCTGGCCTTTTCCATTTAAGCACCCTTAAAAAAATAAATAAAAAAAAAGGAGTAAGCCAAAATGGAGATGAAGATTTGATGTGAAATTTGAATTTTTTTTCATGCTGCTCTATAGAAAGTAGCTTGATTTTCTATTTACTTCACGTGACTTCAGCATCAGCATCTTGATGCAAGTGAAGCTTCCACATTCCTTCCCTGCCTTCTCTCTGGTTTTATGATTTTAATTACGTTCCTTGTCTTTTCTTGCCCTTGACAACTCCTATTTCAGAGTATTCCCCCTGAAGATTTAAATAATCACAAGAGAAGCCATGTTGCCACTTATTTATAGATCAGAAGGGCGCAAGTAACGTTATGGTTAATTTTAGAAAATCCAATCATTTCTGAGCCAATCGTGTACACGAACAATTGGCATTCTGGACCATTTACTAAGTATTAAGCATTTTAGGTTATTAAGAAGAGAATTAAGAAGGAATGAGATGAGGTGCCTGTCTGTAAGACAAGCTTTCTTTGAGACTCGAGTTGTGTGTGCAATGACCGTGCGTCCACTCGTGTTCTTACCTCCCGGGCAGGCAAGGACTTCTACAAAATGGTACAAAAACTTTCCTTTCTTCAGCTTCAGAACCATGTTTTGGATATTTCGAAAGCCATAAGCTGCTGCGAAACGCAGCACTGTCTCACCATCCTTTTCGAGGGTAACTTCCTGAAAGTCTTTGTTCCTGTGAAGACAGGAAGATTTTCAAAGCCCTGCGTTACCCAGGGGACGATCCAGCTGTCAGTTCGTGTTCACACGTTTGAGAACAGAACAAAAAATGCAAGCTTCCAGTTCTAAACTGAGTAAAACAGAAGTTGCAGTGGAATTTTCAGGATATTAGTGGTAGATAGATAGTAACTTTTAAAAGCAAGTAAGTTATTAATACAACAAAGGCTAACTATTTTACAGCAGCAAATATATATGTATTTATAGGACATTAACTGCCCATCAATGAAAGAGCCAGGTTAGCAATAAGGGCTCTTATTGCTGTCATGCTAGCCAACCCTAGGTAACAAGGATGCAAGACTGAAACTTACTTTAACGCTTTGTAGGTGATTTCTTTGACATCCATGCCAAAAAGCTCCTTTGCAGCATGTTTAAAGATGTGCTCCAGGTAACCATCAGATCTCTTCCCATCGTGCCTTACTACATCTCCTTCCTTTATTTCACCAAACCTTAAGAAATAATAAAAAGATCAACTCCAGAACTTCATTCCTTCACTTTGAGGTAGTAGCATGTTTTTCCTCCCTTTCTTCCCACCCAAAAAAGGGTTTTAGAGCAGGGATTGAGAACATACTCAAACACTATCAAGGTGCGTGGTAAAACTAGTTGCAGGAAGGAATGTTCCTCTTCAGATTAATAAATGGACAGAGTATATACTTGCCTATTGCATGCAGAAGCCTCTCTAGTTAGAAGCTAGTTTACCTTCCTCCCCTCCCTGAGCTCTGCAGCACTAGCTGTTCTCAGCAGCAGTCCCAGTACAGCAGTCAGGCAGAAAACCAAAGTGAGAATTACCACAACACACACCTTACTACAAAACTTGTCTGTCAGGATTATAATTTTCAAGTCAGTATTATATCTGCCTGACAAATTCAGCACATCTGTCCCATCCATGTTATGCCATTAGACTTACTTTAGAAGTAAATCAACCTTAATTTGACAACCCAGGATCCTTTTGCTTCTCGATACTATCTCCTAATTTTACCCCATTGCTATTTGTTGGCATTCAGTAGATACAGAAGCAAGCTGAGAACTGGAACAGAAGTTTCTTTGTTTGCAGTACTTTCTTAATACCACCTGCTTTGCAAGATAGCACTGCTGTGCTGGAACTTCTCTTTTCTTTAAAGAATATGGGTTTAATTTATCTAAGTTTGTTGGCAAAGCTCTGTTTTTAAGACCTAAGAAGACAAAAAATTTGTCATCATGTATCTCAGCTTTAAACAGTGTATTAGTCCCTTTTAAAATAAACTATCCTCCATCACACACTGATGCAAGAAAACAGGCATATCCTTAGTATGAGTTTGCTCCTTTGTTGGACAGCCTGATTTAGACAATGATCATCTCTGTGAGATTCATCTAGAAATGTGACTTATTTAATTCTTATTCTGGGCAGCAGCTTCTAGATGTAAACCATAGCAGCTGTAATCCAACCACAGCTCTGAAGCCGTTAATACCGCGCCACTTCCATTCACGCAGCCCGGACTCGGTCTGAGTAGCAAGTTAGAAAGATGGCATTTTTTAATTGCTGGAGCTTCCCATTTTGCAGAAGAAAGCACATTTATTGCTCTACCACCACTGTGAAAAGATACCAGGTGACACCTGGCACACTTGAACCAAGATTACTGAGCACTGAAACCAGCCTTCGTAACAAAGCATGGGAAGTAGAACACCATGCTGCTTTCAGAGCTAGTCAAACCCATGAAGAAAATCTCTTCTAGGCTTGGTGTGCTTCCTCTGAGCTGTCTTAAAGCATGTTTCATTGTCATCTGATCTTGGAAAAAAGTAAGCTGTTCTGTTCAGGATAGAACTCGTTGTCCTGAAAGGGTGCTATTTCTAGCCATGAACATATTAGGGGAAAGTGGAAATAATACTGTCCAAATGCTGCTCTCAATGAAAGGAAAGCACAGAACAGATGGTCAAGCCCATGATGCATCCCAGCATCTTTGTGTGAGGCCAGACAGCTGGAAGGGGTAGATGAGACTTTCACTTTTAATGCTCAAGCACAGGAGAGCACTGAATGGAGCCTCGAGACAGACACACTTAACTAGAGAGTCATGAACTTGATATAGTCAAATCCAGTACTGCTGCATTACAATATATAAAGCTACAAATCTTCAAATACCACCTTTTAAAAGCAGTCAGCCAACAGAGACCATTACTTCAAATTATCTACTCTGTATTAATTTAGATAGCATATACAGTTTTATATTGTTGGTTTCATATTGCCTTTATGTATAGCAATGAACATCTAGAAGAACACTTGTTTTTTATGGCAGCTACTTAAGGGATGAGGCTCTAGTACATTCAAGCTTTGATGCAGGCTTTTTTAAGAAATAAAAACATTCTTTTGAGAAGTTTTACATTTATATTGAATATGAAGAAAGGTTTTGTTGTTTGGCATCAAAATAAGGAAGCGATCCACAATAAAACTACTTACAAACTATCTACAGCTACTTCAGTCACATCTTTCATAGACACATTTTTCTGCTCCATTATTTGGACAATTTCACCTGTAGAAAGATGTAGGACATTTTACTTTCAATGCAAAGCAAAATGCACGTGCCATGCTTCTGTTTAAGAGCTCTATCCCCATGTGCTTGCAGCCACATTCTCCAGTCCTCAATGGTCAGTTACCTCCAATAACTGAGGAGCCTGGCACTTCCAGCCCTGAAGAAAGGGCCTTCAGCTGGCCCCAAACTTTGCATTACACTACTTAGCCTTTCTGTGGAGTCAAGGCTGGGTAAAAGGAGAATGCCAAAGCAGACTTGGAAGGAAAACAAATGACAAAAAAACCACAACCACAAAGCTTGGTATAAATGCTATTCTAGCATAGGAGATTTTGGGTATGTCTTTACAAATAACAAAGGCTTAACCTGATGTTAGAACACAATCAACTTCTTGGGAATTATACAAGGCAGTGTAGAAGTCCTCCCTCAAGGCTTCCAGTTTTTTGTCGTAACAAGGCGCCACAACTACATGGAAAATTTTTTCTGGAGACAGATTCTGCAGAAAAGAAAAGAGAGCATGTGTTAATTCCAACAAGAACAAAAGACAGCTTGAAGGACGACAAGCTAAAAATAACATGTAGCCAATATTAGAAATCAATCCCTAGCAATACATTCCAGGACTGCAGCACAGAGATTGAGTGGCTTGCCAGAAATTGAAAGCATCAGCAACAGGTCAGACTTCTAACTGAAACTTTTACTTATTCCTTCACACCACGTAACATGCAGCTTTTGTAGCTTCTGACTGCAGTAAAGATGAGTGCAAATTAAGATTTCTATTTCAGAATTCTGTTTTCTAGCTCCGTCACACATTCACCTCCATGTTCAAGTTCACCAACATTTCTGTATCTATGCAGAAATAGCAATACTTTTCTATATAACCTGGAATACGGGTAAGTGTACAATATGTAAAAAGAATAGCAACTTTTTTCAACATAGAAAACCAAAAAGATAAAAGGATTATTTTCTAGGACACAATGCTTTTCACTGATCACGGACAACCCAGCAGTTTCTACAGTGCACTCCTCTACTCCCATTCCACTGCTGCAGAACCACACAGGCAGCATTTTACAAGGATCTCTTTATCTATCCCGGATTTAATTTATCCATAAATATCTAAATCCACATTCCACTGGCAGCACAAGGATTACTGCCAGCTCACAGTGCAGCACATTAAATAAGAGTCTTTGTACATTCTTATCATGGACCCTCACATGGCAGCAGAGCAGCATTTATTCTCCAAGTGAAAGAAAATTCAGAAGATTCTGTATCACTTTAGAACACACCAAGACCTACATTTCTGTATTAAAACATATTAGCCCTAGAATAAAGGTAAAAAGAAAGCAGAATTACTAACCTGCTGCCTGGCAAAGTAGCCCTTTACCAGGGAGCCCATGATCTGCTGTGGAGACTTCGCAGTGCAAATGTGGGGAGTGACAAGGTTGCTGAGTACCCTTTCTGCATACCGGATCCAACCTAGAACAGATCATTAGGTGGCACGTAAGCATGGCAAGGTGACAGTGAAAGAACTTCACAGCAGGGGAACATTTCTACCTTGAAAATGAAGTCTGCACAGGCTGGAAGCCTGACTTTAGGACCTATCTGAATCCTCAGGGCTCTGTTAGGAATGCCTTACAACTGGCTATCAATAATCCAGCGTCATTAACTTGAGACCAAGAATCCACTGTGAACTGCACGACCTATTAAATTCTTTCTGATGCATAGATTTAACAGAGCAGAAGGAACAAGACCCCAGCTAATGAAGAATAAGTTGACTTCCTAGACCTCAGCCCTTGGATCAGCAGATACTCCAACAAGCGTGCTCTGTTCAGCAGCTTAACTGTAACTCTGTTTCCTGAGATTTAATCTCTGCACACCTCGTCTGCCTTGTCTAGAACAGAAGTCACATGAAAGCATGACCGCAAGATGCACATGGATTAAGCCTAGAAAAAAGAAAGGCTTCTTTTTCTATTGTTAGACACACCTTCTTTAGAAGCACCCCCCACATGCACTAGTTAACTAAGGTCTCTTTGTATTCAACATTCAGCCTTAGTTACTCAGCAGCCCCCATCCCCTCCACCATGATCCTTCATCTCAGCTCTAACACGTTATTTCCATTCACACCACCCCCACTCACCAGGGCAGCCCTAATGTTCCTCGCTTTCCCAAACACAAACTGACAGACGAGCACACTAAGGTACCCAGGGTGTGTGATTCTTACTTTGGCACCGTAGCTCTTACTGAAAAGAATGCAGCCCAGCACCTATTACAAGGACTTCATTAACAATTTTTGCTTCACCCACATTGGCTCTCTGAACTGCACAGAAGCATTTAACCCAGCCTTCTAGGGAACTGGATTTCTTGTGGAGCTAAGAAAGAGTACGATCGTCGCACGTTTCTGCTTTCTATTCTTCAAACACATCAGTGTTTACATGAAAGAAAAACTGCTCCACAGCACACGCTGCCCAGGAAAGGTAACAGCGGCCGTTTAATTCCTAAGCTTGAAGCTAAAACACCGCCAGGTGCTTGTACCCATGTGCAAGTCAGAGCCCTGCCACAAAGTAACAGCACAAAGCTGGAACCCAGGGAGCATTCAGATATTGTAGCCACGCACCATAAAGGAATTTCATTAACTCCCAAGAGACTTGTGGCGGATGTTGCCCCGAGCAATTCTTCAGTTCTTTTCTGGCAGCAGGCAGAACAAGCGTACAGTAGTTCCAGCTGCACAGCACCAGCCATTGTTCAGTTGCAGCAGCAGCCCTGCTGATGGAGCTGCAGCAGGCAGTTATCTGCGCCCTGCACACAGCAGCTGTTCTGCCAGCAGGGCTGCACGCCGGAGCCGTGCTGACAGGAAGCCTGAGATAGCCAGCTCTGCTATCAGCAGAGTCTGCACCCATGCAGCCCCACACCCTTCCTGAATTCATTCAGGTTCCCAGCCACGTGCTGCCTGGTGTTAGCATCAGACAACAAAAAGGAGCCGCTAGCAACCGCTGTGTAAGTTCTTACGGATCAACTTCAGGACAAGTTATTTCTAGTGGTTTATCCTAAGGAAATCATATGTAGACTTACACTATAAATATTTGTGCATCAGTATAAAGTACAGAAAAACTAGGCTGAAAACATCCAGTATGGTACAGCTCCATTCCTGCAGAAATAAATTACTTGACTTGACTGGGACAACAGCATTTGAACGTCCAAGAGTTACGTTCCTCCTGCTTAGACTGTAAGCCTGCCCCAATGTCATGGTTTTGTGATTTTCAGTTATTGGTATTCCACATCATAACATCATGTAGTGAATGTACCTGGATCTTGCTGGGGATCTAAGTCCTCCTTCTGGATGCAGTAGTTTTTGGTACCACCCTGATGGACCAACTTCCCATTAACATGTTTCACTAGTTAACAGAGGTTAGCAGTGTATTAAAGCTGCCTGGTTCCCAAAGCAAGTGCTCCATGTTGCTAACCAGCGTGGTTTTTCAAGAAAGAGAACCAAATATTCCTGCATACAGCCGGTAGAGCAGCTATGCTTCAGCATTTTGAAAAGTAATTACAGAAAATATTATCTCATTTCATGAGAACAGCAGGAGGAGGTAGGAACAATTTGGGCAGAGATAATAAAAGGCCCCTTTATCAGGTTCTGGGATTACCCTGGCTGTGCTCTTCTGCTCAGGGTGTATTTTACAGAACAGGCCACTACTGCAGAGGGTGGTACTGTAATGTGCAGAGTTATAGCCAAAGATAAACACGAGGTAAGCTGTTACACTTGAGTTCACACTGACCTTGATCTACAGAGCTACAAAAAACTATTTTCGTGACAAGCACATACAGTAAACAACATTTCTGTGACAAATGTATGTCATCTGGGGACAGAGAGAGGAAGACGAGTGAGGAACAGAAAGTGCACGCAGACAAATTCCTGGAACACAGCCGGCCACCTTACGTTAAAGAAGACCAACCAAAAATTTAATCCCTGAAGGCCATGAAATGCCACGAAATGCCACATACTTTTACAATGTGTTTACAGTGGTATTTCAGTTCAGTCTTACAGAAGTGGAACACGCCCGTACCTCTACATCTACACTACAGCACGCAGCTAACACCACAACCAGCACTAAAGACAAAGAGCAACTTTTGTAGAACAGCTAAGGGTAAGTGCTCCATGAACATCTGAGTCTATTTCCAGTGAGAGGAGGGCATAAGTCTGCACTCTGTTTCTAGATACATAAAATTAAAGTTGTTCTACAACCCTAAACCTGTGGTTTTCTTTTAAATAAGCAACGTATTTGCAGGTTTTACACTTCAAAAAGAGCAACCATACGACACGTCTGCTTCTAAAGATAAGAGGTAGCACTGAGATAACACTAACAGAAGTAGAAGCTTTTCCCTCTCACGTATATGCAGCTCCTAAAGCAAAACATACTTCTGCTAGAGAGAATAAAGAGAAGTACAAATATCAGTATTTGAACTTTAAATGACAAGAGCAGATTCTGGAATCCACTGAACACACACTAGAGCTCACTTGTAACTTTTTTTCCCCTCAGGTACAAAATTCTTGAGTGGGCCACGTCAAGTGGAAATTAATTTGTAAATGCTAGACAGAACCATCTCACTCATTATGTGTTATGTCACTTGCTAAAGTGAGAAGTTCAGAACTTTTCATAAGATAATGAAGGTCATGGTTTAATTACATCAGGAGTCAAAATTCCTTAAGGACTCTTTTCAATAAGGAAACAGCACGTTCAACTTTGTGGTCTGGGCACACGAGCAGCAGCCACCAACTCCTCCATCTTAATGGCAGTTCTGATAAACTTTTCCTAAGGCCTCACATGAAGCACTACAAACTTCAGTTCTGGGCCTCAGCTTCATTATCCAGACATTCAAATGCAGCATATGATTCTTCTGTACAAGTGAATAACAAATAGCACATATTAACACTCGTGCAGCCCATCAGTAGTTCAGGTTCCTCATATTATCAGAAACAAGCAGACTACCAGCAAGGATTTTTTGTTTGTTTGCTTTAGAAAAGCAACAACAGAACTGGCACTCCTCACCTTTTTACAAAGGTGCAACAGGAGACAGCTGTTACACGCAGATGATTTTGCATATACCTCACCCAGCGTGATCACATCCATTCCCTGTTGGCATGGTTCACATTTCAGGCTGCAGTAGCTTGTTACAGATGGGAAAGCTCGTGATGCTCACAGGTAACCCTCCCAGCAGCCCATAAGAACAGGCTGATGGAGCACTGCACTAAGGATGGGCTCTACTGGTAACAAGTGCTGCACGCAGTACCCAAGTACTGCCAAAATGCTCCACGTTCTTTAAGGCTCCCAAATGAAAGCACCCTCATTCCTGAGCACTTCTAATGAGACTGGGGCAAAGTGCAAGAAGGTTGGAGAAATCAGCTCTCACCAGGGCAAGCAGAGGCAAACATTGGTAAGGCATGCTCCTCCTGGTTCCTCCGTTGATACCGCTGCACAAATTCCCTCTGGCTCTCCAGGATACTGAAATCAGCAGCTATAGTGGTGTCAAATACATAATGCACCCCTAGGAAACAAAGCAGTAAAAAAAAAAAAGTGAGTTACTAGAATGTTTTCCATCTGCCAGGTGTCCTTCCAAGTTCCAAGTCAATAAAAAAATTTTGGAAGGTCAATGGGCATATTCCCTCCCCTCTGCAAAATTTTCCACAATTAGTACAGTCACAAATAAAAGCTGTACACTAGAAAACTAATTGTCTATGTCATGAATGGAAAAGGAGCACCAGCCTGCTAATGCTGACTAGCAATACTTCAAATGACTGTTTGCTTCCTTATGAAAAACTTCCCATTCAGCCTATGTTTACTCTTTTTTGTTCAGCTGAATGAGATCTCAAGACCCCAGGGCTGTATGCAGTGACTCCTAAGAATGAGCATTCTTCACAAAATATGCTGAAGTGATTTACTATCCATATATATATATATATATACACACACACACACACAAATCTCTATGTATATCTTGCTACAAGGCATATCTTCCTCTGCTTAAATTGTCTGCAAAGGTGTATGAGCACATCACCAACACAAGGAGCTTCCATCTGTTTGTTCAGCAGTGTGCTCCCTGCATACCTATGTAACATCGAGCCCATCCCCACAGCAAGCAAGGCAATGATAATTAATGTATGCTAAGAAAACTGGGGCCCACCAGAACTTAGCTTTCTTTCTGGGTGTAGAGAATAATATAATGGGTACAGAGATGCATAGACACTCTACAAAAAAAAAAATCTTTTTAAATGTTTTAAATGCATTAAAAAATCTTCACTCACTGTAGGTACATTTTTTCTTAGTTTTTCAAATTAAACTTCGTATACATAATATAAAGACAAAGGAAATACAGCTCTAACATAAAATAAGCAAAATACAACAGTTGTTGTGAGTCATTTCAAAATATACAAAAAACAGAACTGAGAATCTTCTAACAGTTCATGTCAAAGGACTGGGAGGCATTTAGGATGAGAATTCCCCTCTTCCTCAGCTAAAACAAAGGGGAAAATCTTACTCAAGTTCATGACCAAATTGTCACTGATTTCTTGGTAGTGAACATTTCAAAGATGGGTCTACAATGTCCTTCTGTTCCATGACCTTTACTGACAGCACTCCAGTGCTTCAAATCTATTCCTAAAACCGATGTGCGTCATACTGCTGTGCTGTCATTAACATCACAGAGTACGTACTTCAAACTCAACTCTGAACCACATTGTGCAATGGCACTTTATGACTGCACGACAAGCCGTTCTGCTGAGGAAGCAAAAACCCCAAATAATCTTCCCTTTCTGCTCCATCATCGCAACAAACCCAAACTTACCGAGACTTTTGAGGAAACCACAGAGTCTCTTGGCTGCATCATTCACAGAGAGACTGAACTTAGCAGCAAAATAAGGCAATGACTGAGGGCATATAGACACTGCCAACACTTTGTGTTTTGAGGTATCACACTTCTGGTAAACAAAACAAAGCAAAGGAAACAAATTAAGTAACCACATCAGGGTAAGGCTTCCTACTTTCTCCCCTTCTTCCACTCTTGGAGTTTCTGCTCACTTTCCTACTTGCACTCCTCACTAGGCTTCACCGAGCCTCAACATTAAAGTCACCATGAAACAACAAATCCTGTTTCTTGAGGGCAGGACAGGATGCGCTTCTGATCTTGTCAGAGCTTCTCTCTAACCATCTATAGATGCTGCTTCCGTATGACTCAGGGAAATCCATCTGTCCTAGGACTATTCTGTGGTTGGTGTCATAATGGCACAAGAAAATTTAAGAGACGTTCAGCACCTGTGAAGGTTTGATTCCTAGCAGAAGCTCCTACTGTCACGTAAGAAAAAAAGCAGTATGTTTATATATTAAAATAAATGAACTCCTGCTTCCAGAGCACAGGCATTTGACATTACAAATTTAAGCCAGCAAATTACAGATCTGGTTTGTTAAGGCTCTCTGTCACTGCAGAAGCTGAGGGAAACTGACAAGACAGGCCCCTTAAACCAGAATTTGTGAGTGCGGAAGAACCCTCTCAGAATACCCAAGGTGGTGTGCATTGTAAAGCTCTGACAACAGAGCTTTAAAGATGAACCTTGCGGCTTAGTCAGGATGTTGTCCACACCAGTGGAACATTTGAAAGAGAAACCAGGACTATGTTACAAACAAATCTTAATCTAAACGGGTTAGAGACCACAGTTTGTACTTTGACATCCTAAATGCTGTGTAATGGCCCCGCAAGTAGAGCTCGTTACCATCTGGAAGGCACCTCCCTTGCTCACTATCCTTGCAGGACCTGTGCAATTCTGACCAAGGTACCCGTCTGCTTCCCAGGTGTGGACTTCAGGCTCTCTTAATTGAACCCTATGTGACCTGTAGGTTTTTTTAACCCCCTTTTCTCTTTCTTTCATGTCCAATAATATCATGTTGTACTGAGTGTTAAACTAGATCTAAGAAAACTGAATCACTATGTAGTGAATCCTATTATTTACAACACTTATGTACAGATAAAGAAAATGACAGCATCCATTCTGATAGCTCTTCATCATGAAGTAAAAACATGGAAGGCTAGAATGGAACTGAAATAATTAAATCGGTATCAAGATCTAGATGTGTTCGGTGCTCAGATATCTACTAGGTCATGGGGAACACAGACCTTAGCAGAAAACAGCATCAGGACACATTTACCTTTTTCGCTAAGAATTTTTAGCAGTAATTTCTGTAGGCAGCTCAAATATACACTGAAAACAATCCTACGTCCAAAAACTAGCTCAGTAACTTCGCATTATGTCAATACATTGGCACCAGAAACCCCCCAGTAAAACAGCCCCAGTAAACCAAGGTGTGAATATTTATCAACAATGAAGCTCAGACTACTTCATTATCAGAGCAGTGATGAAATCATGTTTTCCAGAAGTCTCACTACTGCAAATGCAATAACTTTCCTTCAGCATTTAGGAGCAGCATTGTAATTTTGCTTCTCAAGCACAGAAGTATTTTAAGCACTTTTCCTGTTCATCTTGCATTAAGTTTTCACTTCCCCTCTGGGCAAAGTATATACTGACAGATCTCCACATTATCTGCCCTGGGAAATTAAGTTGCTTAGTCAGCGTGCAACCTCCTCCTCCTCACAGAAAGCAGTGTATTATTGTGTCACTTTACCTTATTAAGGTTGAGTATACGAAAGAACTCCTTCTGATTCTGTTGGAAAACTCTGGCTCCTTCTTCCGATGTCATGCAGTTGTCACACGCTAGGCAGTCGCTAAGGAGTATTTTAGCATTAGCCACTGTAAAAAATTCATTTTTCTGGAAAAAAAAAAAAAGTACAAACGTGCAAACATTTAATAACGATCAAGTCATTTTCAAGATCTCTGCAATGACCCAGCTGAAGAGCAAATACGCTGTTTTGTTTAAAACAAGACAACCCACGACACTTGTATAACGTCCAAGATCATAGAGACATAACCAAAATAACTTGATCAGTTCTTCCCCTTCTGCTATTGTTACTGTGAAACTGCAGAACACTGAAGTGTGAACAGACAGGTCTGAGTTTAGCCCTGAAGTCTATGATTGAGTAACTTGATTTGCATTGGATTTCAGCACTCAGTCCCCGTCCATTTACCAAGTAACTGAGAAAACTTTTGTTTCAACTATTAAGCCTCTTTCATAGCCGGATAATAAGAAGGTGAAGGCTTTCAACCACTAGGTAAAGCAAACAGAACGCAGTCCTGCAGTTGATCGTGTACTGTAACATTGAGAGCACTGTATTTCTGGCTAAACCACCACTGGCAGCTCAGCTGTGGGGAAAAGGAATACTGAGATAGAAGTGCAAGATGACCGCATTACATGCAAAAAAACCCAAACAAATTCTTTCAATTAACAACCCATTGCCAGGGAAACAGTCACCCATGGAACAACAGTATGGGATACTTCAGAAACATTTGTGCACCTGGACTGGCAACGTCCCACTTTCCTCCTTCCAAGCTCTGTCCCCACTGTAGAGATTGAGGTATGAGTTTGACATGCAAACAGTGAACACAACCCTGAACAAGAGCTTTTTTTTTCTTTAAAAAAAAAAAGTTTTCCTGATTCTCAAGAGATACATAGACGTGGTCATAACTGATTTGTGTTACATGAGAACTTGGGAAGTTGTCCACCTGGAACTTCTTTCCTTTGGGACAATACCTCGCTGTTTTTAGAAGGTCTATTACCTCCTCAAAGTCATCGTTAGAACTCGACACATCCACGGACGTACTTTGCGCATCGTCATTTTTCTGTTTTTTACTGCATTCCTGAAACAAAACGTAAAACACATGACACGAAATACGCTCACCGCTGAACAACAACCTGTTTGCAGAACTATTTTGACAGTTCAAAACTCGTTCGGCGCACCGGGCAGGCTCTGACAGCGTTACAGCCCGACCTTTACCGGTAACGCTTTGTTTCCCTAGGGCGTTTGTTACAACCAAAACAATCCCTCAGAAATCCGCTTGCTTCCTCGCTTCTCCAGTTCCCGGCGTTACGGGCTCCATCCCGAGCAGACGGTGCCGCAGCGCACGGGAGAAGGGGCGCAGACACCGCCCCGCGATCCCCGGGAGCCCCGCGGCACCGAGCAGCGCCGCACGGAGGGCGCCCCCGGAGCCGCATCCCCGCGGCGGTGGCACGGCACGGCACGGCACGGCACGGCACGGCACGGCACGGCGCCCCGCTGCCCGCGGGCCCGCTGACCTTGGAGCCGGCGGCCCAACGGGTTCGCCTCGCGGGTTCTCCGGGCGGCACAGAACCCGCCTCGCCGCGGGACGCCTCGCTCACCTTTTTGGTGCAGTTCTCGCACTTCATTTGCGGTCCCTCCGGGGCGGCTCTCGCGCGGCCGCCGGAGCTGCGGGACAGAGCAGTGAGAGCCGCGCAATCGCCCGCCCCGTCCCGTCCCCGCGCCCTTTGTTGCCGTGCCCCTGCCCCCCAACCGCGGCCGGGGAGGGCCGATCTCCCTCCCGCAGCCAATGCGGCCCCCGGGGCGGGGTGGCCCCGCCGCGCCCCTCACGTGCTCCGCGGGGCACCGCGGCCCCGTCCCGCCGCGCGGCCCCGGCTCCGCCGCCGCCACCGAGGCGACGGGAGAGCGGACAGGGCCGGAAGCCGCAGAACGGGGCACCGTACCTGGCCGCAAAGCCTCGCCTTCCCGCCGGGGCACGGAGCCGCCTCAGCGCCGCGTCGCCAGCAGCCTCCCGCCCCCCCGCGCGGCGGGGCTCATTGTGGACCTGAGCCTCGTCACGTAGCCGCCGCCGCCGTGCGCGCCCCCGTCGTGGGGCGGGCACGGAACGGAGGGCCCCGCCGCGCGCCCGCCTCCCCGCGCCGCCGCGCACACACGGCGCTGAGGGACCCGGGGGCGCGGGCGCCGCTTCGGCCTCAGAGCTGGCTCCGTCCGTACGTCGGGTACCGGTTTGTGTCCCGACGCTGATTTCTCTCAGCCCTGAGCGAGCTGCCGCTTCCCTCTGCAGCGCGCTGGGCAAACCCCTCCCTGTTAGAGGCAACGGCTTCGAACCACACAATTATTGTGATAAGCGCAAACGGCACCGCTGTACGGGAACTAGACAGCGTGACTGTGTACGATGTGACCCCTGGATGTGAGTGCCCAGGTACTATCTTAATGCAACTGTCTGTAAAAGACATCACCGTGCCTTCCCGTTTTGTATTCACTTACTAACACAAGGTGTTCTAAAGCATCCAACCGTTCTAGAGCAATCTCTGCGCAACTTAAGACTTCGAGTTTCCTACAGAGCCGCTGGAGAGCAGCATGTCACGAATCTCTTCCGTTCCTTTGGACAGTTGTCCTACAGAGCAAACGGTGCTCACAGCTTTGCACTGCACATAGGGGCACGGCAACAAAGTGAGTAAGCCAATACAGCGATGGTGCAGGTTCTCAATCAGGAATGCAGTGGGATTTGCACTTAAGCTCACAGCTAAAATCCTTCTGTTCCACACCGATGATTATGCTTAATGATCCCACACTGATACAATGATTCTTCAAAAGACCTGACAACGTGGGATATTTCCACAATTCTGCGCAGATCCTTTTTAATTTTCGTGTTATTTTCCCTCATATTTCTTTACAATCAGAATGCAAACCAGTTAACTACATCAAAATTTTTGCAGAAATACTGAAAAATCCAAGAACATTTTAAAGTGTTCCTCTGGCTGCGGAATAAATGGATGCAATTAATTTCAACTTAAGAATCTGAGCAATAAAGAAAGAGCAAAAACTCATACAAACCGGACAGCACACAAGGAATCAACGTTTCATTGCACGGTATAAGATTATACTAGTGTCATTATTAGATAATTAGATTGCCAAGGGGCAATTTCTGCTTTCCATCCGCTATTTATACCATTTCCCCATAGGGCGCAGATGAGCTCTGTACCTGGCAACCCATGGAAAGAAAGCACCGCCCCGCTGCAGCCTGCCCTGGACGGCAGCGGTCAGTCCCTCTGCGCGGCTGCGAGGCTACATCCAAAGAAATGCACCATGCCAAAGCTCTTCTGTGCCAAAGGGAGGCAGCGCTTCAGAGCATCACTTGCTTTTTTGGCATCTCTCCTTGTGGTTGAAGCCTGTTGCTATATTTGATATTTATACCTGCACCTAAAGCACTGATAGCAACAATGACGGAGAAAAACGAAGTATTTCTCTATGAAAACAGTACGTTGCAACCAACGTCAGAAAACTTTAAAGGTTATGCATCAGTGCTGCAAGGCATTGCAAGCTGGAAGCGCCTCAAGTCAGTGACAGCATCTGCCACTCAACAGCTGTCAGAATTAGGCAAAAGAAAACTACAAGTAATCAATTAATTACATACCTATGGATCTTTCTTCTAACAAATTCCCTACCTCAAAGCACTGCAGTGAAGTTCCTAGATGACTGCACAAAAAATATCATAAGAATCAGTAATCAATAGCAGTAGCTTGCAAAGACCCATGCCATATTCCAGTCTGGATAAATGCTTGAGCATATATGTGGTGTTTCCTATATTTAAATAATTTCTAACTTAATTAACTCTTATCAGGTTATCCTACTACTGGAGAAATGTACGGTCGCTAATATTTTGTCAGATAGTAATAGAAGAATAAATCAGCCCCTCATTGGTTTGCTGTATGGTATATATTGACTGGAGGGGGCAGGTGAATTTCTTATTTACTTCACTCCAGAGGAAATAAACCTTTTGTATATTACCACTAAAAGCAGCCTAACATTTGATTTCCAGAGACCACTGCTTATAGAATTTTTTTTTTTAGAACCTTGAGAAAGTCAGCTGCTTGTTTGGACTGTGGACACCAGACACTAACGACTTCCTATTATTCATCTAAATCCAGCAGCTGGTATCTCATGACTCCCAGGCATGCCGATTCAAGCTTGCAGTTCCTTGTAGCCCTTCCCCATTCACACAATAGCTCTGTTACACAACACAGACTGCAGATAAGTTTGTATTTTCTATTACATGCAATTAGTTAACTGATTTCCCCCCCGCTCTGATCAAACAGTTCACTCTGGACTGTCTAATCTAAACCTAAACCTAAAGGACTCTGGACTGTCTAACTCAAATCTGAAACTAATTGCTGTCAAATCAGAAAGTCGGTTACCATTCACCCACAGTGATGTTCAGGAACAGCTGCACAAACTTTAAGCACATTATAGCCTTAAGCAAACTCTCTGGAGTACCTGGATTTGTATTAGGAAAAAGACACAAAACTGAGAATGTTATTCAGGAAGGACCACGTTCCTGTGCAATTGGGAGAGGACCAAGTATCTCTAACAGATGGAACGATGCGTTGATTTATGTAAAGGGAATTCAAGAAGTTAAGCTAAGCTACCGGTGCCTACATTTTACCCATTTTGTCCCAAAGCTGACATGAGCAAATACTCTAATGGATTAAACAAGAACAACTTTTGCATGTGAATGATGTTCAAGTGAACTTGAAACACAAAGGAATTTTCAAATGTAGCCCACAGTCCACATCAGGAAGGATGCTCAGGATTTCAGTTGAATTTGAAACTCTCCTCCCCAAACAGATTTTCCAAAGACACACACCTACAGGTGACATATGATTAATGAAAATCACAACATTCATGTTAAATCTATAAGTGCATCATTTATTTCTGCTTTGCATTCTCTGCTGCAGTGGAGGGATTCAAGATCCCGGCTACTGGGTCTTCTATACGTAGCTGTCTTGGCGCAACTTTGTGACACTGAGAGACCCCCCACTAACCTCACTGTGCTGCAGCCCTAATGTACAACATGCACAGAAGTGCAACTAGTGGCTACAGCCCAGCGCAAACACTGCATGGCAGAGTGCCCCAAGTGCCAGGTATGCACTGGCTACCATTGAGAACCCTGACATGCATTGGCCTCCACGGGTCATTGCAGGCACCAGTGCTGCCAAGCCTGGGGGCAGCTGGGAGAGGCTCCTTGGATGGACAGATTCCAGGCCTGGGGCCCTCAACACAAAAAAGACACGGAGAGATTGGAGTGGGTCCAGAAGGAGGGCCACGAAGATGCTCAGAGGGCTGGAGCACCTCTCCTGTGAAGAAAGGCTGAGGGAGCTGGGGGTGTTCAGCCTGGAGAAGCCTCCGGGGAGACCTCACTGTGGCCTTCCAGTACTTGACGGGAGCTTATAAACAGGAGAGAGAGCACAAATTCTTACATGGTTGGATAGTGATAAGACAAGGAGGAATAACTTTAAACTAAAAGAGGGGAGATTTAGGTTAGGTGTTAGGAAGAAATTCTTCGCTCAGAGGGCAGTGAGGCCCCGCACTGTGCAGAGCAGTGGTGCCCCATCCCTGGAGGTGCCCCAGGCTGTGGGTGGGCCCTGGTTAGCCCGAGCTGGGGGCACAGCAGGGTGAGGCTGGAGGGCTGTAAGGTTCCTTCCAACCCAACGGCTGTATGACTCCAGGATTCTGCCGGCACCCCCATTCCCACCTTGCCCTACCATCCCCTCGGCCCCAGCCCGAACACACCTCACCCAAAGCAGTCCAGCAAACCAGCACCAAGTGCACCCACTAAAGCTGTCCTACCTCGTTTACCTAGCCCTACAGCACGCAGCCCCCCACTCTGCCAACAGAACCTTCCCTGCTCTTTCCTATATGGGTTAAGCTACGCAGCGTAAGGAAACGACGACCTTCAGGCAACACAACGCCCAGGCTCCGCCACCATCTTGAACGCGGGCGGCGCGCCGCCATCTTGGGTGAGGCTCTTCCTTTCCCAGTTTCAAAGCGCGAGAGATCCCGGGGCGGGCAGGTTAGCTCTGTCCCGTGGTTGCCCTCACTAAGCATGGCTGCCGGCGTTCCCCGTCTTTAGGGGGAGTGAGGCAATCGGCTGGAAGAGGCGGCAGCGAGCACCTCTCGGGGCGGGCAGGTAGGTTTGCGGGCACCTCTCGGGGCGGGCACCTCTCCTGCGGTGCCGCCATGCGGGGCGGGCTGAGGCGCAGCCCCTGCGGGTTGGTCGCCCCGTGCTGCCCCGCGTCAGGCGGCCCCGAGCAGGGAGCGAGAGGGGACGCCCGGATCGGTTGGGTTGGGCAGCGCGCTGCGGTGCGTTTTCCTGCTGGGGGCTCTGTGGTTTCTGTACCCCCCCACGCACCCATCTGTGCGGCTGTGTCGTTGGTTTGGATAGCCCTCATGGGGCTGGCAGCCGTGTTTGAATTGCGGGACTTTGCTGAAGTAGTACGGGGTGGGGTGGGCTGGGGGGGTATAGAAGCGAACGCTGATGGATTTCTCTCTATGGGAGCAAGTTTTGCTTTCACCTGAGTGTGTCTTCGTGAAATGCAGCCTGGGTTGTGCATCAGCCCTTCTCAGCGTGTAGGCAGGAAGCTGCTCTGTTCGTGCAGAAATGTTTTTGGATGAATGCACATCACCTCGCAGGGCCGTTTGAAAATGTGATGCTCGACATCCGGAGGAGATGCAGCGTGTCTGTGCAGACGTGGTTTGGTCTGTTCAGTTTTGGGTTCTCTCAGATGTGACCGATTTCAATCTCTGTGCAGCATCTGCACTTCTCATTTCAATGAAAAGTGTTGGCGAAATCAGTTTTATTAAACAGAAAACAAAATCCTTGGTAGCTTTGTATCTCAAATAGACAGCCTGTGCAGAACTGGGGCGTGTCGGGAGCTATCCAAGAACAGCAACTCAGGGGCCGAGAGCTACACACACACCTGCCAGCCTGCACGCACGCGGGCCTGCTCCGCTCTGCACTTGTGGTAACTCAGACCTGCTGGGTGCTGGTGTTCCTCGGCAGCCTGGATCGCAGCTCATCCTTAATGCCAAGCTCCCTCAAACTGGGTCTGTGAGCACAAGAGTTGGCTTGATTACAGTCAGCAGATACCCTGCTGACGTAATGATGCGTTTTGCTTTTCCTGGATTGTAGACTTCGTAACAACAACAGCAAGCACCTCTACTTATTTACTACGAGTGAAGCAGTGGTCCTTTCTCTGGGGGCAATTCTGAGCAGCTCAGCTGGGTTCCTATGCCACTTGCATCTGCTACACATCTGTTCTTAGTTTGTGCTGGTAGTGTTAGGGTTTAGGATTGGTTTGCACTGAAGCTCTCAGTCATGTCAGAATTCAAACTGTCTTATGCTGTAGATAGTAAATAGATGCTGTAAATGCTACGTGAGATCGCCCGGCTCTTAACTGTCTTTAAATAGGTACTTGTTTTCTTGAGCTCTGTTTTTGCTTTCTGTCTCGGTTGAAGGCATGGTGTTGCTGGCGAGAGTGGAGCATTGCTGCAAGTTCCTGCTGCTATTCTGGAGTAGGCTTGAAAGCTGGGAATGCCGTATACGGCATTATCTGACACTTTGCTGTCAGGCTGAGGCCGTAACCCTGCTGTTCTGTCCTGGGGAATGAGGGACCCAGTGTCTGCGGTGCAGAAGGCTGTGCGGTCCTGCTTCAGCTGCCAGGACAGTCTGTTGTGGCTGCCTCTATGTGTAGCACAAAAGTGCCGTCAAGGGCCTTTGCATTACCCTTGTTGTTTTTCTAGTTTGGAGAATTGCTAACTCATGCAGCACTAATGTTGTTTCGGGTTTTTGTTTTTCACTTTTTCTTCTGCAAGTGGGTTGTGGTAGAAAGGAACAGAGTCTTTATTCCCAAAATGCAAAGTTTCTTGGAAGGTAGTTCAGATTCCTGTTGTGCAAGTCTCCTCCTTGTGACTGTTTTTGTTTGTCTGCACTTTTAAAAATGTGCATATATTTTTCCTGTGAGAAAAAGGTCATGTTCCCACTCTGGGTGCTATCATAGTCCAGCTAAAAACTTGGTAAGAAGTCGTAACATGCTAGGAAGGGAGAGTGTTGGAGTCAGCAAAAATTTTACTTTCTATTTTTGTTTTGTTCTGGACAGGTTTCATGAGTCAGACTGGGCTGTGGGGAGCTGCTCCTGAAGATGTACATGTTCATTGAAACCCGCACAAGTTCCCTTCTTCATCTGACGAGGTCACCTGGCATCAGGTCTTGGTCTGTCTTTGTTGGTAAGTATTGTAAGAAAGACTGAGTCTCTCCAAAATTCTGTTCTCAATTCTGCCACTACCTTTTATTTCTGACTTACATCCCCGATGCTCTTTAATTTCTTTGTTGGTTGTAATCCTCAGTTTATTTCAGAGCATGCTCTAAGAGAGGGGAGTCATAATGAATTCCTGAAGGAGCTTGTAGCACGAAGTGCATATCTTTCAGGCATTTTCTTTGAGGAATGGGAATCGTGACTTGAACTCCTCCTTTAGTATAGTCCCTAAATGAGCCTGACGTTTCCTCCTTAGTGTGGTAGTTTCACAGTGGGACTGATGATTTTTCAGTCTGTCATCTGCAGAACCTCAGACTCATGGATTGAATTCTAAGGAAGTCTCAAAAGGGCTGGGAAGGAAGTTTTACTGTATGCCAGGCAGCATATAGGATCCACATTTGCATTGAAAAAAAGTCTGGGTTCTCAGAAACGGCAAAATCTGCACTGTAGCAATGCTCAGTTGCAGAGTCACGCTGCCACAGCTTCCTCCTGAATGGAGGAAGGCAGCTGGTGGCTCCTGACACAGCATTGCACAAATTTTCTGTTGGCTCCACCGCAGTTAGCGGGGTGGGGGAAAATAATCTTGATAACGTAAACGTGAGAAGCGTAATGCTCAAAGTTGTACTGAGCTTGAGGGGAAGTATGATGTAATGGTTAGACTGAGTTTCTCTAAAATTCTGTTCTCGGTTCTGTCACTACCTTTTATTTCTGACTTCGGTCCCCTCTGCTCTTTAATTTCTTCATATGAGGTGTAGGAGATATATATATATATATTTTTACACTGAGTTCAAAGAAAAATAACTGTCTTTTGTAGAGTAGTCAATGTTGCAATCACAAGACCTTGTGGCTTTAATTTGTGAGAGTTCCTGTATTTTCAGGGAATGTCAGGAGGTTTGAGTTCCTTGTTCTGATTCTCTCATTTTATTCTAGGAATAGCCTCCATAGGTTTGGCTGCTGCTTATTACAGTGCAGGTAATGGCCTATCATTTTTCAAGAATTGTTTTTCCTGTTGACTCCTTTGTGTGGCTCTGTGCAGCCTTACAAAGGCAGCATACATACCTGTCACACTTTGTGACATGAATATTAGAATCCAATAATAATTCTTGCCTCTGTGTGATTTATTATGCTTGAATGTTGTATTTCTTACTTCATCTCCCTGCTCATTTGCGGTTTTTGAGTATTTAAATAATAATACCTAGTGCTCTAGCGTTTCGTGCTGTCAGTATGCTTTATGTGATTAGCTGCTCCTCACCGTCTCCTGGGAAGCCATACTGGGATTGGCTGTCCCCATAATGAAATGATTTCTGTGCCTTTGATGCCAGTGCTCCGTTTCTCTGGAAACTGTTAGATCATCACTAGCAGAGATTACTCATAAAAAAGCACCTTTTGAGAGCAGGCAGCTAGCGCTGCTTGCCCGCAGTAGAGCAGAGCACACTACGTGACAGGTATTCTTCCATCTGTGGAACTGATTTTTCAAGCTGTTCTGTGATTCTCTTGCAGCATCCTGTTGAGCCTCAAGTTTCAAAGCTTAGTACAGTGTAACAATGTACTGCCATTATAGTCCGTATTTATGTGAAGAGCAAAGACCAGTGAAAGCTGCTTAAGACACTGACTATATCAGACAACTAAGACATTGCTACAAAGTTTTTTTTTGAAACAATACTGATCACAGTTCTACTTTTCCTTCAGTAAAAGCTCGAGTAAGCAAATTGTTTAGATAGGCTGCTAGATGTAAACCTTTCCAGGACAGAAAATAAAAATGTTGGTTTGTTAAAAGGCCTGACTGCTTCCTTTTGTGAAGCTTCAGTGAATTACTTTGCATTGTCCCTGAACCCTGAAATAGTTTACGTTAGAATTAATGGCAAAAATGCTGCATCAGAGAAACCACTTATTTCCTTGTTGCCTTTAAAAGGAGCACACAAAACAGTTTTGAATACCAGAGAAGGGAAGAAACTCTTAACTTTGTGCATCTTTTGCGTTGTTCAGACAGCTTGGCATGGAAGCTCTTCTACATGGCTGGATGCTTCTTTGTGGCAGCACAGAATCTGGAGCAGTGGGAGGTAAGATGTTCAGCTCAGGAAACGAGGTTATTGTGCTAGCTCCGGAATGGTTGTCAGGTGTTGATTTCAGCTGTCTGATGTACTTGACTGCTGTGCAGTTGAAACTGGCAATTTAAGCTTTTGGTTTTGAGGAAACTTCAGAATTCTTACGCTAGGATGTGGAGTTGAACAAAAGACATCTTTTAAAGGGGAGACGTGCCCTTGTGACAGATGTGCAGGCAGATCTGCTCTTTGTGGCTTTTTCTCTTCATGTAAATGAATGAAAAAAAGATCTCCTTTAGCTGCTACACCGATTTGTTCACCTGCTCCTACTAACAAGTGACCATTGAATAGGGTGGTTCTGCCTTCCAGTCTACTCAGGCTGTTTCCAATTAGGAAAAAATGGTGTTTGTGAGGCTTGTTTTTGATCTCGTGGATGTTTATGTTGGGAGATGGGCTGAGAACTGTATCCCCCCATACAGGCTTGTCACTTCACTGACCTGAGTTATTAGGTAAGCAACCCACGTGAGAGACTTAGTATTCTCATTGACTCTTTGGGAAATTTTAAACCTAGTGTAAGCCCAGTCTGTAAGAGAGAGTTACAGGAGCAGCAAGGAATTGTTCCGATTTGATTCCAAGTGTAGCTTTTATTACATGAAGAATGTGGCAGGAGTGCCAGTGAAACCAGCTTATCTTCCTTCTAGAAGTAACACAGGAGACATGGTAAAGTCTGTTCAACCATGTGCAAGATCACCGTTTTCATGGTCCAATAATAGACAAATGTCTCCAATTAAAATAGCTAGATATAAGAGAATTAAAATAAGTGTATACAAAGAGAATATTGATTTTTTTTTTTAATTTCTTTTTTCAATTTTACAGGAAGCTGTATTTGACAAGAACAAGGGAACAGTCTGCCTAAAAACATTCAATCTTTACAAAAAAATACTGACCTTCTCAAAAGGAGGCAGTGAACAAGGTGAGAAAGCAGCATTTGTGATAGCAACTCCAGTTGGCAGGCAGGCAGAAACAACAAGAATTTGCTTTTTTTTTTCCTCAAGTTCTGTACTCAAGTTAGGCCTGTACAACAACAGGCCTACAACAACAAGTTAAGTTTCCAGGTATGTTTTGTTCTCAAGCAGCAAAAGTCATAAATAGGCTCTACATGTTGTTTTTTTCAGGCTAAGGTACTGAATGCATCATGTTAGTTATTTTAATTCAGGATAACTAAACTTCCACATTGCTTTCCATATTGGTCTAAGCCATTCCTTTGGCAGGTTTGCATTTCCCTTAGGTAGCCTGCTTAGCAATTGGGACAGGTGGAAAAACATTTTGCTTATATTAAGTATGGGTGGATTCAAAATTGTATCAGGCTCCCTAAGATGTGTGGGTAATATTTGTATTTAATGTAAAGTGAAATGAACCATTTGGATTATTCTGAAAATAAAACAAAGTTAATGTCCATTTAAGACAGCATATTCAGTAGGCTCAGCTTAATGCAACATCTCATTTCTTTTGAGCTTTCTGATGAAGTGACAGAAGCTGAAGTATAGTATGTGACTTCCTTAAGGTTACTGTGAGGCAGGTGCCTCATTGGAAAGGAGGATCTTCAGTGTCAGATTTTCTTATTCTTGGTAGTCTAAATCAAAGCAGCTCTCAAGGTGCTTAGAAAATTGACAAAATTTGTCATGTCCTAAAATTGATTTGGATTTTAAACAGGGCATTTTGGAGGTGGAAGATAAGAGATGTGGAAAGAATGTTTAATTTCTGAACTTTTCTTTTGGGTATGTTGGAGCTGAGCACATCTCTTCCTGAGAGGTTACTTGGTAGTAACCTATTTCAAGGACGGTTAATATGGAGATGCAGAGATGAGCAGATACTCTGAAAAGTTAAATCTTAGTGTTTGTTCTATCTCAGTAAACTTAACAGCTGTTTACCTACTCTGTACAGAAAGAGTTAAAAATCTTTAAAGCGTGGCCAAGTAAGAAACCAATGGTCTCCATTTCTATGGAGGCAGTGTAACTTGTTCATTAGGGCTTTACCAGCCAGTAAGTACTGTGTTCTCATTTTGTTTGAGTCCATTGCTTTAGCAATTGTTTGGTATTACAAGACTGTGCTAGTTGTGTGAGGTCAGAGCAATAGCACTCAAGTGCACAGAGTCCCAGTCACGCAAGAACCTAGTGGCAGTGCTGAGGATTTACTGAAATGCTAATAATAGATGACTATGTTTTCCACATCTGTTTACAGTGGTTGCTCTACTGCATGAGATCAGAGATGTGAATGTGGAAGAGGAGACCGTGCGATATTTTGGGAAGGGTTACCTGGTTGTGCTACGATTTATCACTGGATTTTCACACCCACTGACTCAGAGTGCTGTGCTGGGCTGCAGAAGGTGAAGTGTGGACCCTTTTCTTTAACTAGAATGTGTAAGATGGAAAACCAATTGCATGGGTCAGTAATTGCCAGCAAATCATTTTAGCACCATTTAGCACCATTGCATGCTGATATGGCTGTTAAACTGGTTTAACTTTCAAACCACTTGCAGCAGGGACTGTGAGAAGAAGATTGATGTGTTCTGACAAGGAAAGAATTGCTTAGCTTGATGTGCCTTTATATGCAGGATGCTGTCAGTCACGCTCTGTCATATCAGCTGGCCCTGTAAAGAGTTGTTCTCAAGAATCACAGAATCATCAAGGTTGGGAAAGATCATCGAGATCATCCAGTCCAACCGTCCACCTACCACCAATATTTCTCACTAAACCATGTCCCTTAGGGCAGCATCTAAACGTTTCTTGCACACCCCCAGGGATGGTGACTTAGCTGCCTCCCTGGGCAGCCCATTCCAGTGCCTGACCACGCTTTTGGAGAAAAAATTAATGTTCCTGTTCTTGTTTCATCAGCACCACAATTCCATTAACTCCTACAATGTTTTTTCTTTTGCACAGTGATGTGGAAGCAGTTGCCAAGCTCGTCATCAGTTTTCTGGAATTGGACAGAGCAGAGAGCCATGGAGATCTCTATGAGAGCAGCGAAACAGAGGCTAGTGATGCTGATGAGCCACAGGATGAATATTAATAGTCATGAGCTGAAGAAAGCAGAGACATTCAAAGATCTGGAAATGACAGATTGGTTGTTCTTCATAAAGAAATTCCTCAGTCTTGACTTGGGCATTTCTCTACATGTGCATTTACAGTGGGAGGAATCTGTCTTAGGGCACCTTCTTTAGTGCTAAACTGCTTCAAGATCTGTGCTCCCCAGATTGCCATTGTAGAGTTGAAAGCAAATTGTCTTGGTTCATGGATGTGGACACAGCTGTCTTTTGAACTTGTCAAAATTGTCTAGGAGTAGTTATTTATTATTGTACTGGTTTAAAAATGTACTTTCCCATTAATGAATTGGAGTTATAGGCGTAAGCTTCCACTTCCTACAAGGATCTACAGGTACAGTATCTGAAATGCAGAATAGCTGAATTTAACTCAAAACGCAATGCTCTGAGGTTTTTGAAATATTGTAAATGAGTGAATATAATGCTAAATTGATCTTAAGCAGCTTAATATATGCACTAAGGTGATGCAGGGTAGTGGCACTTTTATATTCTCTACTACTGACTTGCCGTTAGATACCAGTGGCAATCATGAGTGTTGGTCTGGAATTTTAAACATCAGGTTGCTCAGCTTGTTACGGTCTTATTTTTCTTGGAATCGCTAAGGAGCCATAACTAAGAACCAAAAAATGATCATGTTGGTCATTCACTGCCTTTGACATGTTCTGTTCAACTTCTGGGCATAGACTACCCAAAGAATAGCCTTATTCTAGACTGTTTACTCTTTTAACTGTGTATTTAGAAAGGAAGAAAACACACATTCCTTCAGGTAGGGAAAAGACTGATGTCAGACACCATGGCAGCCTACGTTTGTTAAGTATTTTGCTGTAGTAATGAGGGGGTAAATAATAACTTAGGTGTGTTTTTTTGTTTTTTTTTTTAAGATAGCTGGGCCGAGTGTTTGGCTTGGGCCCACGTGTTACTTGTGTACTGTCTTCTGCTCTGACCGATGGTTTCACAGATGGTTAAAATTATGAATTTTCCAAGGTACTTGATGAAGTAAAAGCTACCTCTTTTAGTCAGCACGTTCTGTCTAGAACTAAAACTTCATTGTGCCTCTATCAATGTGCCGGTACTGCAAGTACAGAAACTGTAAGAGCTGAAAGTTCCTTCCACGTGCTAGAATTGCTTGTATTCAAGTTTACCAACTTGTGTTAGGAGTTGCATGGAGTTAGACCTGAATTAGAAAACATTGGTCGTTTCCTCTGGGAGATCTGAGTAGACTACAGGGTGTCAGAGTGGCTTGCTTCCATGCCAGCAGTTAAATGGCAGCTGGCATCTGTTTCTTCAGGACTGAACCTGCATTCCTGTTTAAAAACACTCTACCTCTAAAGAAGCGAAAGCTACGAAATGATTTCAGTTGCACGTTCCATTGGTAACTGAAGCTGTGTACATCCACCTGACCAAAGAACAGGTTGATTCCGCTTCAGCCATTTGTGTCTGTGAGACCAGTGTGCTCTTGTTGCTGGTTTGAAAGGATCATCCAGGTGTAACGGAGCTGCTGCTGATGCAGCTTGACTGTGGCACAGAACCAGGTGTGTTAGTATTAAATAAGAAAAACTCGTAATCGTGTCAGGTATCAAAACAGAGCTCTGCCAGCAGACGTGCTCTTGAAGTACTCCCAGTTTGCTGGCTGATGACGTTGACTTTCAATCTCTACCTCCCATCACTAGATTTGGGAAGCTACCATGTACAAAAGTGGGGGAAAAATAGGCTGCAGGTAATTAACCAAATTTGACCTTTATTCTGCAGAAAGATGTAAACTACAAACCATCAAATCTTTTATATTCTGCAGTTTTTTTAATGCTTCAGAGAGATTTTTGTTTAAATCTAATACATACCCTCAGTAACACTCATTCTGGAGAGGAGAATGAGACTGAATTTGGAAGAACTGTTTTTTCATCACTCTGTAAAATGAGTTTGGAATGTTCTAAAGACTTCCAGTAGGAAGTAGTGTAAAAACAAAGTATTTAAGGGTATAACGTAAGCAAAAGCTCTACTACCTGCAAATACCTTCTTTGTAGCAAAGATATTTAGAGGAGTACCTGGTATGGCTGTGCATTGCACTTAATCTTCCAAGCCTGGAGGTTTGAGCACTAAGTGGATAAAATGGACAAAACAACCTGCGTTCAATCTTAGTTACACTGAGTTTCTTTTCTGTTTCCATGAGAGGTAACGTCATGGGGAAAATACAAATAATGCTGTGGTTTTTCAGTTAAAAATCAGGTTTTTATAGAAGTATTCATACTGATCTAATTTTAAACTGTATGCTGCGTCCTGCTTCAGCTGAGCTCTTCCTCTAGCTTGCTGTCCATTCTTGCACGATGTACATAGGTGTCATGCAATATCATTGCAAATGGACCAAACCAAGATGTAAGGAGACGCTCTAGAAGGGGGCAGGGCCTGCAGAAAGGTATTGGATGGCTTGAATTCTGGGAGTAATATTTTGTGGGATAAGTTGTGTTTTTAGTTGTCCAACGATCAGCTCCTTCTAGATGCTTCAGCGTACCCTGCCCTCTCAGTGTCCTGCTGAGAGCAGGCATGCAGGAGAGAGGGCTGCTGCACTGCTGTGTGTCGTTACGGATCCGGTGTCGCCTGTCTCTCATGTAGAACATGGTTCAATCCTCCCTTGTACCATTTCTGTCTTGCAAGCTCTGTTGTAAAAGAGCAATTTCACATGAGAAGCTGCATTCTGCAGGTCGAGCTAACATGGAGGGTGACTGAGAACATTCCTTAAACGCTCTAATAGTCTTGTGTTTCCAGTGACTTAGATCATTTCTTCACTCTCAAGGAAAATCAGATTCTTTTTATAATATACTGGAGATCTGATCCTTGTGTTACATTTACATAGGTAACAAAAGCCAAGCTGGCTTACATATTACATGAAAAGTGCTAGTTCTGACACTGTAGTAGATTGCTGGGAGGCAAAGATACTTCTGGAAAATATTTAGGAATAGCTTTTCTACTTTAAAATGGAAGTAGAATTTCAGCAAGGCCTTGTGTGTCTCTTTTTTTTAATTAAAAAGTCCATTGATAAAATCAACTTGAACGTGTTTTGTGTCACTCATCTTTTTTACTGTTGATTTTAATTATATTAATGTTGATGGCCGTCTAAAGCATCATTTGGCATCACCTCCTGGAGGTGATGGGGTGGGCAGGCAGGGCAGAGGGATCACAAATCCCAGCTTGTTCCTGCCCATGCTTTCTTCTCTTAACGTGTTTTCACATCAGTGAATACAACCAACTTTCCACTGGTGCATATAAGTGCACTTTTCCCCTATTAAACCAAACCAACACGCTGTATGCAAAACAAAGGCAAGTTCCAACAAACGCTTTGAATATCAAAGGATTTATTAAATAAATTAATCTTATTTAGTTTAAGGGATGTGACTTCTGCAATTAAGGAGCACCAAGCAGTTGTGGATTTTTGATGAAAAAGAATCGTAGACATCACTCCTGTAGACTTCTCCTTTAGTAAGTTAAAGGTATTTTATGCTACCCCCCTTGTATGCTCTGCAGCTTAGAGCTACTCTCATGTTTGTAACAGTCGGTTCAAGAACACGTCAGTACCTGTGCTTCCAAGGGAAGACTTGCAAGAAAGCAGTAAATGAAGCAAATGGGTAAAGAATATTTTGAAGGTTCATGATATAGTGTTCTTAACTACATGACTCCGGAATTATTTTCCCTTGTACTGATTATCTTCATGTTCCAGTTCTAAAATATTTTCTTACAGATTTTGGAAGGTTCAAGATGAAAACAGAATGTAACTTAGCCTTTTTCCCTTATATTCAGTAGACTTTGACCGTGCTTCAAGTTTGGACAAAGCTGCGGTCTGTCAGATGTATTGAATTTGGGGAAAAAATGTTTTCTGCCTTGTAAATACAGCTGAATTCTGACTCTCAATTTCTGTTGTGCAAGGAGAGCAAGTCTTACAGGGCAGGTGACTTAGGGCTCAGCAATGTTAGAGGAAAATTAATATAGACTCAAAGCCTATTACCTTGATAGATTCCTTTTTGCCCTCAGGTCACTTGTTTAATCACAGTTAAGATGACAAGCTCTGCTATATGACTACTTGTACATGTCCACTAGCCACGTTTCCCACAGAATAAGACAGACTAATTAAAACATGCCTAATTTTGTGCTTTTATTGCTTCATCTAAATCATCCACCACTTGCTGTAGCTTTTGTAGGCTGGGGTGGACGTTCTCCTCCATCCATTCCTCTACAGTACACTCGTGGAAGACTTGCTCCATGGCTGCTTGGAGGTCTTGCACCACAGCATTCCACTTAGACAGAAGACTAACCAAAATCAAGGAAGAAAGGAGAAAACGATCACATTTGCAGGTGAGTTCTGCCTCAAGAGAGGAGCAGCTTCCTAGGCCTTTTAAAGGGGCTACAAAGAGGATACAGTCCTTAGGATGACTTTGCAGAAGAAGCATCTGTAAGAAAGACCTTTGCACAAATGGCAAAATGTTGATGCATTTAAGTACTGTTAATTCTGGCAAGGTTTTTTTTTTTTAAATATAATTAAAGTGTAGAAATGTGAGTTTAAAAAAAAATATATATATACTTTTAAATGGTAACTGAAACCCAGAATGAGACTCCTAAAGCTGTAGGAATTTGCCAGCCTGAAAAACGACAGACTTCTTCCTCTGTAGTATAAAATAGGTGGTGTTACCTTACTGCATCTGGCTGAAAGTGATGCATTATTATAGGATGAATAATCTTCCTTTTTCTGTGGTAGGGACTGAACCAGCCTGTGACATACCTGAAAACGCATGTTAGTATGAACAGTCTTTGAAACAGCAGTAGTGTATTTGTAGACAGAGGGAGGTGATTGAGCTTTAGCTCTATCTCACAAATGGATGGCATGCCTAAGGACTAAGTAAATTTAAGGCTACGTATCTTCGGAACTGGCTTGTAGAAGACTTTGTGGCACATAACAATAATTGATCACCTGTTGCAATTTAAATTTCATTTCAAGTTCATTTTTTGGTAACCATACAACTAAAAATATTCCCTTATACTTTAACAGTAAGTTCTAATTCAACAAAGAATCTGATGACTGAGATAAGATAGCACATACTGTTTAGGAATTCAGCTGAAATACTTCAAATATTAAATTCTGCTGAGGTGTCAGTATCCAGGGTGCAATGCCTGGAATGTAGAGCTTAATGTTTTAAGTAACTTGTTGGGGCTCCTTGCATATACGGCCTGTTTCTAGATGATACAGCCCCCACACACAGCTGCAGACAGAAAAATCAGCGTAAACCTCAGTACCTGTTCCTTTCAAGAAGTTCATCCACTGATGACTTGAGGTAGAAGCTAACTTGCGTCACAAGGCTAAGGATATTGCTGCCAGGAAACGTCCCCGTACTCGTGCTGTCCAAAGAGACCGTTAGTTTCTGCACTTACCATGCACTGCAAAGCGTCTGAGTCCAGCAGCTGGGAGTTTACCTCATGAAAGTATCCAGTTCCAGATTGGACATTCCCAGGAGCTTTTCCACATTTTCTTTAACCTTTTCAGAATAGCCACCTGGGCAGAAGACATCAGCAATCAGACAAAGGAGCCTACATGACCACAGTGCTCAAAAAGAGGGCTTTTCTCAAGCACTCTGCCTTGGTTTACCACTTCTCTTTGGATGAAGATTTTTTTTTTTTTTTAAAGTTAAAATAGAAACAGAACAAGGAAAAAACTTGGGGGATGGAAGGAGTGTATCTTTCACAAAGCTTCTTGTGTGACATAAAGCCCTTTCTAGTTGCAAGCTTTCCATTCAAGGTACCTAATACTTTTAGCGTCTTAGTTAAGCAGAAGTAGGTTGTGTTTTAATGTTTTGAAAAGAAATGCAGAAAGATGAAAATAAAAATTTGATTGGCAACTGCCTCTGAAGAAGCAAGAATATACAGGAGGTTTTTTTTTACAAGACAGTTTACCCTAGATTAAATTTTAAGAAAATTAACGTTTACATGTAAACAACATCTAAATGTAATTAGTCTCCCTTATGTACCAGCAAAGTTTGAAATTAATTACCAAGAAAGCAACTCTTAATTTTTTTTCCAGTATGTGATGAGTTTTGTGGTGATTTACAGATTAAAACATAACATGATTGGAATACTATGGCTATTTTAAAATGTGCAGGCTGAGAGGCTTCCCTGCTCCCACACTGCAGGCTGGTGAGATGCATGATCTATTGTTTGTAACTTGGACCATGATCAGATAGCGAAACCACCTCAAAATGGAATAAGCCTGTGCTAACCTTAGGGCAAGGTCATTTCACTGTTGTGTTAGGCTTTAGCTCAGAGAGAATAAAGTTGTCATTGTACCATTCTCCAGTGCCTGCAGACATACAGCCAACGATGGAATGGCCACGGGGAAAAGCTCACACAAAACAGAGAAGTGATCATACCTAAAAAAAAGAAAACATTCACTAATTAGGTGTTCCAGCTGGGTGAAGCCGAGCAGTAACCGATAGGAAGGATTCCAGCATTGCCAACTTCCTTTCTAAATCTCCAAGTTCCTTGTGCATCTCAGGGAGGCTTGGGTGGAAGTTTGCTTCATGTTACAAGATATTACTTACCTCTGCCAGCCAGTCAGCGCGATACCTTGGAGCACGTCAGCGGGGATGCTGCTTGCCACTTTCAGCCACTGAAGGTGGTTTTTTAAATGGTGTCCAATAAGTGTTAGTGACTGGTTCACTCCTGTAGCTCCTTTAAAAGCACTAGCAAACCACACCTTGGAGAAGCCACATCTACGATACTTCTCTATAAGAAGCACTGTAATAAGACAATAAAGAATACCTCTAGGACGCATTTTTCTCCACTTTTCAGCCATGCCTGCAATGCTCCAGTTAACAAGAACTCAGCTCTGAACATTTCTGTTAGAGAGGGAGCCGTGAGGTCTGCTGGCATGGAAGCAGCTGGGGTGCTTCCACTGGTAATACACATGTATTAAATGCATCATACAATTTAATAAGAGGAGGGTAAATCTCCACTTGTCTAAAAAATTAGCTGCTGTTCTTTCATTGGAGGTTTTCTGCTGCATTTAAGGAGTAGTTCACAAGAATTCTCACATAATAAGGGCCGCACTCCATCTTCTCCACTTGTGTAACACTTTGTTGTTTCCCCCCTTCAAGGATCAGCACTGATCAGACTTTTGGTGTTGTTGTTTTTCCCAAAATGGCACACATTGGAAACTTTTAAAGAAAGCTTAAAATGATAATAAATAAGCAGGTAACAGAGCTCTTCCAAGCTGCCTATTCTAGAAGTACAAACCTTTGCTCTCCACGTCCAGGTCTGCTGCATAGTCCCATATCATAGGCTGCACAAGCTGTGGGACCCCAGATTCTGAAAGGAAGAGGTTTTTTTTTTTTTTTTTTAATAGAAAATGGATAGTTAAAGGTGAGAACTAAGTATGTATTAGTCATGCATTACCGCACCAATAGAACAAACTATGGGTTGTGACAGTTCTTTGTGTACAAGTGCCCATGTGCATTTTCAGCCTGGTCAGGACTTCAAACATGCAAGTTGACATGTCAGGGGCGTCAGGTATTTAAACACCTTGTAACCACTAGCATGGATCAGCAGTGATAATTCATTGGTGATCTCGTTTGTCCCAAGCACATCTTGTTCTCAGTCCCTTGAGTCTATTAGTTTACCTGCCAGCTTGAACTGGTGGAGCTGCAAACTGTACATGCAAGATTTCAGTTAAATTCAAAGGAAATAATCACCCTTTAAGTTAGGGATTATCTGCACAGAACTTAGCTTTTCAAGTAGCCCATAATGAAGATACAAGATTAGCTTCCCTTTATAATCAATTCCCTGACTGGTTTTAAATATGAGAAGCTCCCTGAACAAGTTGCAGTGAATTGTGCAACAGTTTAGTACTTAAACTGCATCTCATTTTATTTTAGTCCATTATTGGCTATGCTGGTAGAGTGCACTTAGCTAGATGCTGTACTTCTTTTGTGGAAATTACAGGAGCCCTATCTGGATTTTTTGGAGATGATTCCCCACCATGGAAGCTATGAGTAGGTCAGTCAGTGCTGGAGGAGCTGTATGGCTCTTCATGATACTGTCTAAATTTGTTCAGAGCAGACATGTAAAATGGAAAAATGTGAAACTCCACCTACATTAGAACCATTCTAATTTTAGTAGTAGTTGCATATTTTTCAACATAGAAGGCTTGTGACAATTCAGTATTGGAGTTCCTCACTAAGTGTGCTGTGATCAACTATAACGTCAAAGATACAGAGTACCAGCTTCTCCTTCTGAATCTGCATTGTGCAACCAGATACTGCACAAAGTAACAACTAACATTAGAAGGTGGTTAGAAGTTCAGAAATTTAGGATAAGACCACATTTTAAATGGGTAAAGAAAGTAGATTCATGGTGACCACTGTGCAATGACTTTATTACCTGTGTATTACCAGATAGAAAACTGAAGTGTGTACATCATGAGACTTGCCCATGGTCAAAAAAGAAGTCTGTAGCATTGCCAAGGACTAAATGTCTCTACTTCTTAGTCTAACGGACCGTATCTCAACTATTCTCAGATCATTCTCTATTGTTTTTCAGCTGATAGCAGATCTGTTTCACCTGAATGCGTGAACTCTTCTGAGTACCAAACGACTCACCCCATCATGGGTCACGCACCTGCCAATGTTTCCTCGCTGATCCCTCTTAGCATGTCATCCCACATGATGGGAGTCACTGTGGGGTAAGATGAGGCCATATAACTTGCAACTGCTTTTATATGGAATAAGCACAGCTTCTCTGGTGTGTTCCCTTGTTGTTGCAGCCACTGCTTGGACTCCTCTCCTTCACCAAGGTAATAGACCTGAAACATCAAGCAAATAACCCTGACTTCCTGTACAGGAATAGGGGGAACAAGTTTGATACAGTGTCATGGAATCATACAGTATTCACAAACTATTGCACAGATGTAACACACTAAGCAGGCATATTTCAGAGTGCCTCTCAGTGCTGGAGACATTGCAAGCATCAGTCTGCTGGAGATCTGGCACTAAATACATCACATAAGGGAAGTTTTCTAGAGGAATTAAAATACCTCAAGAATAATTAAGGCATGCTGTATTTGTCTTTGGAAGGTTTGTCTCGGGAGCAGCTCTCGCCAGTCTTAGTTCAAGAAAACTGGCAACCATACGGTCCTGAATTAAACAAACTGAGGTTCCTCTCTTGGGGAAGGAGATCATCTCTACACAAATCCAGAAGTGACATGGGAGCACATCCAAGGGCCGTCCCAGCATAGTCAGTCTTATGTGTATAGTGGATCTGGGCTCATTAAAATGGATATTCATTTAAACTCTTATTTTAGAGCGGTTTTGAACTTAAACTGTATTTATTCTCTGCATTCTGCTTTATAAAAACTTGCAGGTCGCTGTCTAACCTTGCCCTTAGTTGCTCCGCAGCAGGATTCGAAATGCTGAACTGGAGTTAGTGCAGTTGAGGCGCTCACAAAGAGTCAGAGAGAGGGGAGGCTTGAAGGAACACTGAGGAAGGAGGAACCTGGGGCTCCGGCCCGCGCCTCACCTCATCGCAGCCGATGTGGAACCACCTCAGGCCCCGGTGCAGCTCCATGACGCGGTCGATCATGGCTCGGACCAGCGCCCGCGCCTCCTCCTTGTGCGGGTTGAGGGCGTTGGGGAACATCTTCACCTCGCGGAGATGCGCGAACTCTTCGTGCTTCAGCGCGAACTGCGGCGGGAGGGGCTCGTGGCAGCGCGGCTCCGGGAGCAGCCCCAGCGGGCGGGGAGGGGCGGGGTGGGGCCGCTCACCTCCATGTGCCCGAAGCTCTGCACCAGTGGCACCACCTCCAGCCCCAGCGCCGCGGCGCGGCCCAGCAGCTCCCTCAGCTCCGCGCGGCTGTGGGGGGGGGTGCGATGAGGGCCGTGCCCGCCGCCCCCGTCCCGTCCCGTCCCGTCCCGTCCCCCGTTACCTGTAGGCGTGCGGCGCCCTCAGCGCCTCCAGCGGCCCCGGGTAGGGAAACGCGTCCTCGTACTCCAGCAGCAGCCCGGTAGCGCCCATAGCGCGGAGCAGCGGCAGCACCTGAGGGGCGGCAGCGGGCGGTGGGCGTGGGCCGGCCCAGTCCGGGTGGGATTCTTCCCCCCTCCCTTCTCCCCTCACCTCGGCCAGGTACGCGGCGCGGGGCGGAGCGCCCTTCAGGTCCAAGTGCACCAGGTGCTGCCGCATCGCGCTCGATGCTTCCGGCCGCTCTCGCTCCGCCCCGGCAGTCCGAGCGCGGCGCGCCGAGCGCATCGCTCCGCGGTGACGGCAATGGCGGCCGTGGCGGCGCGGCGGAGGGCGGGCGGCGGGGAGCGGCGGCGGCAGGAGAGGTACCGGGCGGGACGGGTGGGGGACGGCGAGCGAGCGAGCGAGCGAGCGAGTGAGTGAGTGACGGCTGTTTCGCTCCCCGCAGCGCACGGAGGAACGCGGGCCCGCAGGAGGCGCGGGGCGGGCGGCTGTGGTCTGCGTGCTTCGTCTCCGCCGCTCTCGTCGCGGCCGGCGGCGGTTTCCTGGCATGGAGTTCCCGGAGCGCTGAGGACGGCGTCGCCGAAGTGTTGGCCCGGCGCGGGGAGACGCTGCTGGATAAGTTCGTGGAGGTGCCGTGCTCCGGGGACTACGACGGCTACCGGAGGTTTGAAGGTATTTGGGGATGGCCGCCGTGAGGCGACCCCGGCTCCTGAGCGCGGCTCCGTCGGAGCGGTGGGATGGCTGGAGGGACCGCACCGGGAGACTCTCCGTAGTCCTCACGTAATGCTCTTCTGAAGCCGCTTTGCTCAGCGGGAGTGGAGTAAACTTTCTGCTATCTCTTCCACTGATTCCTGTCACGGACCCGCGGGTGAGCTTGTCGCTAGGGAGTTGCTTCCAGCTTCGGTGTTCCCGTTTTGGGATGTGTGTGGGCAGCTGTTAACGCTGCCTGCAAAGCTCCTCTCCGTCCCCGTGCCTCCCGTGGGCCTGGTGGCTCTGCCACACAAGCACGGCGTTCTCATCTGCTGTCACAGAGAGCAGTGAGAGCCCCGTTAGCGCTCTGTGGCAGATCAGCTGTGCTGATGTTCTCTTTCCGACTTGCAAACTCTATCTTAAAGCGTTCCTCCTGCGAAAAGGCAGCTCAGCTCTTGTTGTCAGCCTGCCTGGAAGCCTAGCTGCGTGTTGAGCGTGAGTGGTGAACTATTCCATCTGGACAAAGAAGCTGTATTTCCTGATTTTTTGAATCATAGGATCATTAAGGTTGGAAAAGACCTCTAAGGTCATCCAGTCCTACCATCGACCTACCCCACCATGCCTGCTAAACTGTGTTTCTCAATGCCACAGCGGCCCTTTTCTTGAAAGCTGTTAGTCAAATCTGGTTCCTCTTTAGCAGTTAGACAAATCCATTCCCTTACCTGGTTCATTACATTGCTGACAAAAGCTTGCTGACACAAAGCTGGAGGCATTTGGGGGCTGGAGCAAGCTGCTTGGAGCAGAACAGCTCTTCCAGTGCTGGGTCTGGTGGGAAGCGGTCATCAGCTCGCAGCCTGGCTGTGCTGCCCCAAAGATGGGGGGTAGGAGGGTAATTGCCTGGTCCTGGTGCTGTTGGCCGAAAGGCTGATAACAAGACAGAAGATGATGCACAGCCTGTAGTGGGAAAAAAAAGAAAAAAAAAAAACAAAAAAAAAAAGGTTTTCCCTGTGCTTGTTTGATAGGGTTCTGGAGAATTCACCCCAGGTGTTCCTGAGGCCTAGCAAAGTATTGTCAGGAAGTTCCTGTCAAGAGAGCTTCCTTGGTAGGAGGACTTTTTGATTCTGAGCATGAGAATGCACGTGTTCAATTTTAACTCTCTGTAGTTAGTGTAAGGAGAAACAGCTGCTGGCTGTTCTTCCATAATTTCAAGGCCACAGAAGTCTGTGCAGCCAGTGTTGGCTGCAGATTTGGTACTTAAAGACTGAACTGGGGTTGAATCTGTCAAAAAAAAAAAAAAACAAAAAAAAAACAAGGAAACTCACCCAAACCATACTTTTCCCCATCTCTGGTTTGTCAGAGGAATGTTCTGAGCTGGGGACTTGTGGTCTTGGCAGCCCCATCAGCCATTCTTCAGCACGGAGGAGGAACTTCAAGGATATCTCAGCTGAGGAACGAATAGATGCATTCTGTGTTCTTGCAGTGTGCGGGGAGCAAGCATGACCTCTCTTAACTGCATATCAAATGGCTGATGTGGTTGCCATCAAACCCAGGAACGTGCTGGAATCACCTCGAATGCATTTGTATTCAGTGTGTTTGCATTTTCTTGCTCAGCGCCCGCCAGAGAGTGCCCGTGAGCTGCCCGCCGTGCTCCCTGCTGCATGTTACCGGGAGCTTCAGGAGCCTGTACTCCTGCTGCTCGCTGCCAAACTGCATTCGGCTCCGCAGGTTTAATTGCTTCGTTGGAAACAGCTTTTTATCACTGAAGAGCTTTTATTCCATCTTTACTCTGGCGTGGTGTTCGCAGCTGCTGGCGCTGTGTCAGGATGCGTGCTGCCATCTCCGTTTGGTGGTGGCATTTACTGATGCTCAGCAGTAAAGTTTCACAGTTCAGATGGGTTTTTTGCTTATGCACCTGCCCCTGCTCCCCTCGAACCAGTCCAACTGAGTGTCTGCTTTGCTTCAGTCGATAGCAGTAGTTGGTGTCACAGTGCCTTATTTCCGTAGCACTGCTCATCAGAAAACATGCTTCACACAGATACGAAATACGTGTCAGAGACCAAGCACTCAACTGATTGTGTTCACTAAAGACAGGGTGTCCTGTGAGCAGAGTCTCAACTGCACTCTAACCCCTGCAGTCAGATCTTGGCTATTTCTGCCCTCTTGAGATGCAGTTAGCTTCTTAAAATTGCTGTGGCTTCCTGTGTGTGTTGTCACACTGTGTCAGGGTACAAAGCATCTGCCACTGCTGATCCTTGGGATCCTTTCCCTGAGGTTAGGTCAGAGGGTATGGAAAGCTTTCTTAACAGGGGGATCCAACACTGAGATTTCTGGTATTATCATGGGAATGTCATCCAGCCCATCTCTTTTCTCTCAAGAACTGGCCCTGTCTTGGCAGTGTACCTCTTTCAAGTATAGGCACCTGGACCCCAGGTCCCCTTACACTCTGTTTTCTGTGTGCTGAACTGGCCGTATTTCTGGTTTTGCAGCATTTGGTACGGTCCTCCTTTACCCTGATTGGAAAAATACAATTCCTGCACCCCGAGCTGAGTAGTTTATTAGATAAGTGAGTGATTTTGTGTTTGCTAGGTGCTGCTTTGCAGAAGCTACTGGGTACTCTGTAATGCTAGCCTGTATTCTCATGAGTGCAGGTATTTTGAAATATGCTCTTACCACTTCAGTCCTCCCATGTGCAGTAGTTTCTTAGACAAAGATGACACATTAATGCTAAAATTGTTTTCAACAACACAGACTGTTCTAGCCCTTCCGTAGTTTGTATCCAGTGTTTGTACCTTACTGCTGGTGCCTGCCTGACTTCATGCTGGGCTCTGTTTTTGTTTTTCTTCTCAGGTTGGGAAAGCTTCAGCTGTTTCTTTCAGAATACCTCCTGCTTCCAGCTTTGTCTTTGCCAGTTTTCTTAGCCTAGCAGAGTAACACCTGCCCTCTGTAAAACTAGTTTTGCTAAATCCTGACTCCAGTGCCAGCCTTTCCAAAAGGGTAAGTCCTGGGCTTGCAGCCAGAATTATAGAGCTTAAATCTCTTCTGAAATCGCAAGTCTTTGATAGCATCCTTTCTGGGGCGTTGTAGAAAGGAGATTCTGTTTAGATGCATTGCTGTGGAGTATTGAACTTCTCTGAATTTCCTTTTTCCCACTTCTCTCCTTAAACGTGGCTTTCCCTTATCTCTAAGAATTTTCTTTGCCATTCAATCATCAAAGAGTCCTTTTCAGCGGCAAAAGGAAGGTCCTTCCACTCCTTTGTCTCTGTCAGTCAATACAACTTCATTGGTTTTCTGTGCTCAGCTTTCTCCTGAGCGTCTTAGAATCTCGTTTTTGTGTCAGTCTGTTATCTCAGCCTTTTTTAATCCTGTTTTGTAACAGAATAATAATAATAAAAAGTGTGCTGCAGGTTTCCAAACTTGTGCCTTATGAATTTGTTGACGTCCTTATACCCACAGAATGTTGGATGAGGTGTGGAATACATGGTGTGTGATTTGTGATTGATGGTAATTATTCTGCATGTCTTTGGTGAATGGATCTTGTGGTTCCTAATGAAATGTCTTGTGTTTTCAGTTCTGGCTACCCAAATTGGTTCCTTTTTGGCTGTTTCTCTACGTCTGTGAGTGTTGAATTGATGGAAGCTGTTACTGCCTCAGCCATTTGTCCCACTCTTGGGATGAGCATTTGCTAGTGTGGAGGCAAAGATGTCTCATCCTTGTCATTCAGCTTCTGAGATGCTTTTCAGCCTGGCATTCAAAAAGTGAAGAGCTGATTTTAATCTACTGCTGCTGAACATACAATGGAGCCTTTATGGCACAGCAACATAAAATGTGTACCTCTTTATTTTAGGGCAAATGAGAAATAGTTGGCAGTGTTTGCAGGCTGCTCCTCGTTGTTATTCGTGACTGCTAGGTTGTATGCTACAAAGGAATATAGCATTTCCAGTGCTTGCAGCATTTAATTGGCAAATGGTCAGTGCCTGGGATTAAGAGACTGAAAAACTCTAGGATTTGCATGAAAACATTGTCCTGCCTTTCTGTTTGCAGAGGGGATAGTTACAACATGCCTCAAACATGGCACAGAACTCCCCTTCTCTTCCCCCCCTCCCCTCCCAAATTCATAACTTAGCACAACACTTCCACCTAGAAGGCCTTTGTGGGTTTTTGTCAGTTGAATTCTATACCTTTGGGGCTGGTACTGCATTGCAAAGCGCTGTTTTCAAATGTGCAGAGCACCTTCAGTTTGCTGACAGATTTTTTTGCGTTTTTAAGTGGTTTTTTTTCTCTCTCCCAGAAACACTGCTGTTTCTGAAGAATGGTATATTTTAATTCTGCTTCTGCCCTTTTGTTCACAGTGTAAAGAGGAGAAAAGTGAGCTTGGGGAGCAGTGATTCTAGTTCATTTTTGTTATGATGTTGGGTTCTGTGCTGGCCCTGTGATAGGGGTGGTTCACAGCATAACCTCTAACATTTTTACCTGCTGCTTTCGTAGATCATCAAATAATTCAGCGTGCGCTTCCTGGAATTTGACTCCTGATCTGATCTCAGCGAGTTGTTGCTGGTAGTCAGAAAACAGGCAAAATTGTTTGGGTTGCAGCAGGCAAATCGAGGTAGGAAACCAAGTGGGTTATGTTTTTACCCCCATGGTTTAGAAGGAAAAATGACTTTTCAGAACAGCTGGGTTCTTGGGTGCTTGCTGGGGGTGCCCTTGGTGCCTTCAGTTTAAACACGCATCAAATAAGGGTTGTTTTCTAAGCAAAGAGAAGTGTGCACTCTTGGTATGTTGTTGTCAACACTTGGCTTTTTCACCCACGTCTCCTTCTTGTGGCTCCTCTCTCTTCTCAAGGTGCTGCTGTAACTGCAGTTTTGCAGTGTGCTTGAAGCAGCCAAGACACGTCCAGTCGGACAGCGTGAAGTCCTGCAATGCACTTGTGCTGTGGCAAAATTTCATTTTGTCTCTCTGTGCTCATTGTTATCATCAGTTGGTTTGATCAGAGCAGACTGACGCTCTCGCCTTGCATGGATTGATGGGATTCTTTTCCTCTTGCAGCAGTGCTTTGTACCCTCTCCTTTGTTCTGAGGAACAAATAACCTTTGAAGAGGAGCTCAGCTCAGCAACAGAAAAGTGTGTTGGCAAATGTCAGAAAATGCCTTCGTTCGGACTTTTCTGTAACTTTACATCTATACATGGAGTTTCTGCAGGAAAGTGTCTAATGCAACATCCCAAAATCTGAAGTTGCTCGGAACTGATCTTATTTCTTGTTCTTGCACAAAGACTGTTGTGCACCACGCTTGCAGTTTTAAAAGAAATTTCATATATTCTTCACTCATCTTACTGCTGGCCCTTTTCCATAAGCTTTTAATTTTAAGTGCTAGGTTACTCAGCAATGGATTTTATGTGAATTCTTTTATTGTAGGTCCAAATGCTTTTGGCCAAGACACTTTTTTTTATGCAAGGTCTGTTATAAAAAGTTGCCCTTCGAGGTCTGTTTGCAGAGACATCACAATTATAATGCTGTTTGCCCACTTCTGTCTCTCCCTTTTGCGAGTGGTGTTTACTGGATCTCTGTCCATGATTTGAATGCTTGCCTATACTGTAAAGAAGAACTCTTTGTAGATATTTGGTGGTATTGGGTGGTTTTAGTTGGTAAAATGCTGCCTGATTTTGAACTGTTAGCCTGAGATGAAGGGATCCATGCGGCTCTTCTGAACTCCCTGGCTCTCACCCTGCATGTCTGTGGGCTGAAACAGAGCAGGTAAGGGGAAATCACTGAAGATCATCTTCCTCTCAGAGAATAGCCTGACTAACCAAGGGGCATGTTCTCTGGCTCCAAGTGCTAGATATGCACAGGAGCAGCAGTAAGCCCGTTTTCATCCTACACTGCGATTTTTGTAAAAATATTCTGAGGCTCCCCATGTCATTTCTGACTATTATTAATTAATCTGAAAGGGGAGTAGGAGGACATTTGCGGAGATTTGCTTGGAACCTTTTTGGAAAGGTGGTCTTTCCTTCTTTTGTGTTTCAGGGTGCACTCCCAGGAGGTGCGGGAGAGGTGTGACCGATGCAGTGATCACCAGGGAGGAAGCGGAAAGAATCCGTAGGTAATTTTTCTCTTCCTTTTTAAATCTCTATATGCCATGCTGGCAGTGTGCCACATATTTCAGGTGTAGCAGAAAGCTTGTGAGCTGAAGGAAGGTGGTTTAAACTGGTTAAAGCATTAAACTTGTGTGTGTGTGTGTATCTGTATCTATATTTAAAGCTATTTTGCATTTCTGCTCTAGTGAAGGCTCTTTCATACAGAGTCTGCCTAGCTATGTGGGGCATGTGGGTTTTAGGAAAAAAAAAAAGAAAACAGAATTCTCTGAATTAAGTAAATTTTGAACAATTTGGGGCTTTTGTTCCTACTGACCTTCAAAAATGAAACCAAACAGCATCAGTCTCCTTTCAGCTGAGTTGCTTTCTGGGTAACTATGATCCGGTGCTGACCCTGTAGTTCTCTATGAGCATGGAGTGATCAATTTGAATCAGATAGCAGAGGACTGTCAGACTCTGCAATTAGAAAATCTGGGGTGGTTTTTTATATTTGCTTGTTTTGCTTATGTTTAATTTTGGCCAGACTGAATCTGAAGGCCAGGTTTTTTTGGTTTTTTTTTGGTGGGGGTGTTCGTGGTCTGTATGGATGGGAGTTACCTGCTTAGAAATGTTCTGCTATGTAGATACTTTATTTTCATGTCAAATTGCATAATTCAGGGTTTCAAATAAAGGGTAGCTTCTCTTTTCTACCCGATTGGGTTATATTTGATGCAGTAAATAACCCTTACTGGAAAGTTGTGTGTTTTAAATAATGACATTAAAGGACAAAGTAATCAGGACTTCAATTCTCATCTGAGGTTGTTGTTTTGCCTGCAGAATAGCAGAGAGGGGACTGTCCTTGGGAGGATCAGATGGAGGGGTGAGCAGTGTCCTCTTACTTTTTACATTCTCTTACTTCCAAGGAGAGCTTTGAGATTATAAAAGCATTTTTGGGGCGAGAGCTGATACTAGATTTGGGGAAATTGTCTGGGAATTTATTTTCTATCCTATTAATGCTTTTGCTAGCACTGTAATTAATGACTTCTGCAATACAGCTGACACGTTTCCTATTATTAACTTAATATTTCTAGTGTCTCTCTTGAACTGGTTTAGTCTTCTGCAGCTGGAAGCAGTTGTTGAAGCAGAATTGCACAAGTTTGGTTTCTGCTTTTTTTTTTTTTCTTGAGGAAACCAAATCACAGTGGTTCGCAGCTATCACATAAAGGCTGCCTTTGTGTAGTGACAAAAACCTTCATGTAATGTCTTCAGCAGAACTTTGAATTATACTCTTTTAAAGTGGGAAAAAAACCCACCTGTTTCTCTGAATTTCTTTTTCCTCTCTCCTCAGTTTGTTGCTGTGTACTGACAGATGCTGGTTCTTGAGTATTTGTAAACATAAGCATTTCTTTAGGCCTCTGAATCAGAGCATTTGTTAGAAGAAAAGGAGAAAAGTTGTGATGGAAGAGAACAAAAGATGATATTGTCCTTGTGAGTGCTTAGGAAGATCTGCAAAAAAAAACATTCTGAAGACTTTTAAAGGAGAGGAGAAATGGGGGAAAATGACTCTTTTGTAATACAACTCAGTTGGTCTCAGAACTGTAGGCTGTGATCTAGATCTTTGCAGGTTCCTTGTAGTGTGTGAATATGAGAAAGCTGTTGCACGCTGTTACTCCTTAGGGAAAGGTGCAAAAAGAGCTGTGCGGTGTTGCTGTGAAGCCTCACCCGAAACTGTGGGTAAGCAGTGAAAGGTGCTGAGAAGAGGAGCTGAACAGTAATTCTAAGAGGTAACATTTAGGACAGCCCTTTGAATGTGGTCTCTTTACCTAATTTTTCTTAGCTTTTTTTTTTTTCCATTTTGCATTTTTCTTCCTTATTCCATATGCGCTCTTGTATTCCCGATGTCCTGAAGTGAATCTGCTCCTGGTAGCGCAATCTTGGCTCCCAGATCTCATTCAATAATGCTTGATTCGTGCTGATGATGTGTGGATGAAACTGCTTTCTTCATTTCAGCCTTTTATCTTCTTTTCAAATCCCTGATCTACGTAGCATACAAAATGCTTCCAGTCTTCCTTCATCTGACCACCTTACCTCTGTGCCTCACAAGCTGCAAGTCTGTTGGCTGAGCTCTACCGCGTTGCTTTACATGTAGAAGACTTCATAGTGTTTGGAGGAGTCTATCCAATTATGTTTATTGTTCTAAGACTAAATTTTTCCTTAGAAATTCCTTAAGTAATTCTTCATTTCTCCTCTGTAGTTCTTGTTAATTCTTTCTTTAGTCAATTTTATCTCCATGGTTCCAAGTGAAACTTCTTCAGATTCCTGCTGTGGGGCAGGCTGTATTTTCATTCTGATTTTCTCCTAAACCCTTCTTAAGTAGCATCGTTGTTTGTCATACTTGTATTTTGAGTTCACAGAAGTAGATTTGTGTGTGTGTGGCTGTGTGGAACTTAATAATTTAAAGAGCTAAACTTGCAACTCCTTCAATTCTCTCCCTGTTCTATCCTTTCTGCTTCCTTGGGGGACTGAAGTGTTGCACAAAAGCTGGTTTCCTCCTCCATCCTTTTGTTTTGAGAAGATTCTGTCTGACACTGAATTACTGAAACATCCCAGGAGTCGTACCCCAGTTGTTGTGCTGAACTTCCAGTCCCATCTTCTGTTATAACTGCTCCTAGGTGAGTGTATTTGCCCACGTGCCCATTCATGTGCATGCACACGCTGTGGCTAGGAGAGGGCATGTAATCTTCTGGTCTGACTTCCAGCAGAATCTGCACAGGGGCACCTTCTGCACCACTGTACTGCTTTCACTGTGTTCTTTCTGTTTCTAGAATGTCACTTGTGCTAGTTCTCTTGGTGTTCCTCAACTTTTTTTTTTATCTTAATAAAACTAATGACCTTTCTCTTCTCTACCTAATATTTTCTTGCATGCGTCCCTGCTTACGTTATCAGTTTGACTCATTCACATCTTTGCAGGTGCTGCCATCAGAACATCTCTCCAGTGTAAATGAAACTTGACTCATTTGCTATCAAAGCTATTGGCACTTCAAAGCCAGGGAAAAGAAACCCCCTGGTGCATTACTCAGCTGCAGTACTCCATTTCCTACGCTGCTGCACAATTGGCATTAGTAGCTCCCTGAACCTCCCTTTTGCAGGGAAAACTACGCTTCTAATGACTGAAAGAAGCAAACAACATGTGTGGCTATGATGCCAAGCAAGGGTTTCTGATGTGGGCATGCACGCCCTTGCACAGAATGGTATTTCTGCAGGTAATATCACTCCTTGTTCTGCTTTCAGCCCTCCTAACCTAACTCTAGAGTCCTTAAAATGCTTTCCTGATTTTTCCAGAGAGAAGATAAAGCCTCTGCTTAGCATTTATCTTATCACATACATCTGCTGAGACCCCGTGGTTTCCTTCCTTCTTGCCTGGCCTCTGGCAGGCACTTTGAGACAGCTGTCAGTTTGTACTTGGCAGTGTGCCTTGCCCTGTGAGGTAGGGACATTGATCCTTTTTGCCATATGCTGGGAAAAGGTGGCTATTTCCATGGCCTTCTTGGATCTTTTTTGCAGTGAGAGGGTGGAAAATGTGATACTAACAACACTTAAGTTACAAAAGAACCTCCCTTTATTTTTTTTAAAGGAAGTTCAATTTCTTTTCTGTAGCACTTCTGTTAAATTGTGTCTGAGAAATATATCATAGAATCATTAAGGTTGGAAAGGACCTCCAAGATCATCTAGTCCAGTGGTCAAATGTGGGTACGTGTGGATGTGTTTGCATTGCTCCTGCCATCTTTAGACAAACTTCTTAGAGCTTTCAGCCTGGGAGCATTGATCTGCAGTACAGACTAATGAACCTTGGTCAGACAGCGGAACTTGAAGTAGTGGTGTTGACACAGTCACCCACCGTGGTATTCTTCTGAGTGTAAAAAATAGTGCCGAAAATATTGAACGCTCTGGAATGGCAGAGGCTAAATTAAATGTATTTCAGTTTCTTTCCCAGTTAGCTGTTTGTAATCAAGTCCCTGTCTATGTTTGTCATTCAGTCGTTTTCTCCTGTCTGAAACAACCCTGAGGAATATTCTTTCTTATCGTTTTCAGTCTTCTTCATCTGACTTCATATCGTAGCTATTGCCTCTTCAGCTATGAATGTCACCGCTTCTTGGGAGTGCCTTGTATTGATCCACTTGGCCGTTTTGGTTTCTACCACGTAGCTGTGATCATCTGCAGCTTGAGGATGTGTATATTTGGAATGTGTGCTGGAAGTATTTGGAAAGCAATTTGTTTTTAAATTAAACTTAGATATGTTTTGCTGCTTTCCCTTATAATCTACATTGGCATGACCACAAGCATACTGCTGAAGCTATAAGGGAACAGTTTGACTTGTTCCAGCTGTAACTTAGATTATTGTACAGAACCAGAAGCCAGTGAAATGAAAATCTGTTACTCCTGAAGCCTGAGTAAAACTTACTACAAGAGCTGCTCTTGGATGAGCTTAAGGTGACTTGTTTCTTAAACAGTCCTCTGCAGTCTTTAAAGAACTTCTGTGAGGAGCAGAGGTCTGAAAAACTCATGCAACGCCTGTTTAAGTAGCCTGTTACTTTCTATGTTCTTAAAAGTTTGGGAATAAATTTGGGTAGGTGTATTAAAATAAGTTTGTTACCTCTTTTAAATCAAGGTGATTTTCTGCTGTGCATTCACCTGCCTTTTACTGGGTTAAAATAAAAAGTGGTTTCAAACAGAGGTGTCCCAACTATGCCCAGAAATCCATCCTGCTGGTGAGATGGAAGCTGCCATTCTTTCCAGGCAGCTGACCTGGGAATGTTATTATTGTTTGAATTTAGTTAGAATAATGTGAATGGTACGTGGTGCATCAAGAAAGGCCGGATTCCAAGATGAGAATGCTTTTTCCAGGATATTGTACCTCCAAGATGTCATTATAATGTTGGTGTCAGCCAGGATAATTCACTGCTGCTACTTGGTATTTTCAGTGCAGCAAGTAAGACTGCTGTTAAGTGGGTATATTTTAAAATCCTGTTTAAATTGTGGGGAAAAAAATGTATTTTCTGGGCAGCAAGGGACATACGACAGTGTACCGCATTCAGTTTAGGAAAATATTTTAGAATCCTGAGAGGTAGCTTTCTTTCACAGCAAATCTGAATCCTGATCTTCTTAGCTTGGTCTGGAGCTCAGCAGTGGAGTTTGGCTTGAATCAAATGGAGAAATTGATTTTTTTTTTTTTCCATATATAAAATTTTTTCTGTCTTTGGTTTTCTCTTACAATTTACAGCAGTTTAGAAATTGGAATGACAAAATGGCTCTGGCAATCCTTAGAATTGTAATTGTTCTTTAAAGCAGACTTTTCTCTGTCTTAAATACAAGAAATATACAGCAACACAGAGTGAAGAAGTTTTAATAACAAATGTTGGGCAAGTTAAATATTAGCATTGCTATTTGAGCACTTCACAAATACTGGAAAATGAGTCATCTTTGTGTGAAGGGGGAATGCCTTCAAGAAGGGTCCAGGAACACGGTGTCTTACCCTTAGTCCGTGGAGGAAGACTCTGGCAATTCTGTATGCTGGATTTGAGTCTCAGGAATAGCACTCCGAGCTTGATCCATATGGTACCTCAATCTTATGATCGTTTATAGAACAAACTGGAGGAGGCTTGCAGTTGTAAAATAAGCATTAATATTTTGGATGTAAAAGCTAGAAACTGATACTTTGACTTGGGAGGGTATGGCAAGTGAAAGCCAACAGGACAGTTATTAATTTTGTCATTATTAAATAATGACAAAACCTTCTCACACTCTTTTTTTTTTTTTTCCTTTCCCAGGCATCAATTTTGGACTTGCACTCTGGAGCTCTTTCACTGGGGAAGCATTTTGTTAATCTGTACAGGTAATGTGAGACTTTGACTTGCTGTCACTCCTGCAATCCTACAGCTTCAGTGTTCAGTCCACAGGGGCTGAGAGATTTGGCATCACCAGCTGTAGAATTGGTGAGATTTACCACACTTTTCCACAGCTAGTTTAAAAGCTTCTGTGGCTGGAAAACCAGCATTATCTTTAGTTGAACAGGGCTTACTGAAAGCTACTCTTACCTTTATGTTTAGAGTTCTTGCACCAGCAAATAATAGTTTGGGGGATTTTTTTGGTGTTTTTTCCCTCCTCACTTCCACAGTTACATTCCATAGTTGATCAGCAGTGGAAGAAATCAAGTAGTCTGAAATAGTGTATAAAAGCTTGAATCCATATGCTTATTTCATGTTGTGGGAGGGGATGTTTTTCATGCCTTGGGAATTCCATTATCAGTTGCTGTATCTTGATCCTTTGATCTTTTAACGTTTGATCTTTGAGCAATGTTTTGGGAATTTCACACTCGAGCATTTGTAGGATTTTTGTGTTGTGTTTTTATACATGGACTATGGGTAAAGCACAAGTGGAGACAGAACACAACGTGGTTTATTGGGCAGTCTTATTCAGTAACAGGTATTTTAGATTGTTATTTAATTTTTCAGGTACTTTGGGGACAAAATAAAAGACATCTTCACAGAAGAGGATTTTGCATTATATCGGTAAAAAATTTCAATAACTGCTGAATGAACTACAAAACTTGGTATTTTTTGTATAGTGTAAGCTGAGGGGGCTTGTCCTTTGTGATGGGTTCAGACGTGGAATTGAATTTGAAGCTCAGAATAGTAATCTCTGGGAACTGAGAAGTCTGAAGTTCAAAACAGCAGATGTCATTTGTTGTATCACCAGTGTCAGGCTGGTGTTGATGGTGTAAGTGCAATCAGGTGGTGGCAGCACTGCATTTCCCTTCCTGCGTAAGAGGTTGATGGCTGAAGTCCAGTTCCAGACCTGCAAGCAAAGAGAGCTGTTTGCCTGAGTTCTGTGGTAATTTCTCAGCTCATAGTATCTGAGATGTTAGATGATGAAGACAGCCCAATGCTATTATCACAACAGGAACTTTGGTTTTTTTGGGGTACAGTGTAGCAAAACATTATGATAAAGCAGGAACTGAAAGGACTTCAAATTACTAATTGGGAAGCAGAGCATACTTTCTCCCCTAAGAAGCCAGAATATGAAATAGTGCTATAATGTAATAGCTTTGGCATTTGATGCTTTTAGCTTTCCTGTAGACCTGCTCATATACTTGATGAAGACAACAAATGTAATGAGTTCCATGTGTCTGTGAAAGTGTGTCGCCAAAGTTTAGGAACAAGCATTCTTTTATTGCCTAGACACAATAAATCTTCAGTTAAGCATTTTAGTTGCTTTCTCATGATTTTAAAATGTATCCAGCTTGACTAATTTTAATGATTTTCTGCTTTTTTGGGTCATTTTTCTTGCCTTTGTGAAGGAATTTGACCTCCCTCTAGTGGCAGAAAGGGCATTAAGTATTCAAATAGGTTAATTGATAGATGTGTTCCATTTACACAGCATATCTTATTTGTTTTATTAGCATAGTAATTTTGTCTTAAATATTAACCACTGAAAATTTATTATTTGACCCAAATGTTTTTAGATACTGCTATCTTTGTAGATGATATGTACTTCTGCCCTCAAACACATCACAAAAACGTTATGCTTTTTGATTACTATTGAATTTAGGAGGTGTGAAGGAAAAATAGCGTCTGCCTCACCAAGGCAGTGGAGAATAATTTGCAAGTAGTAGTCTTTGTGCTGCCTTCCATTATGCAGAAGATGAAAGAATCTGTAAAAATAACAAAAGTATATGGGCAGGAGGTGTCCTGAACAGCAATTCATGCTAGTTTCTGACGCCTGCTTTGTGAGATGAGAGTGCTGCTAGAAAACATCAATATTACGTTGGTGTTGCATGCCAAGATGGGAGATATTTCAGTCTGCTGGATACAAATCTTATATAGCCCACATCAAATGCTTTTGTTCGTACTAATGGCAGTGCTTTAATACAGACTGCAGTGCCTGATGTCCTTAATGAATGATTTTATGCTATTCTTGGGAACGTTTATCTTCATTACTTTCAGTCACCTACCAAGGTCTGTTTAAAAATATACTCTTGAGAGAAATAACTGAATGTAATTCATGTTTGAGTATTACTGATTACAACAATAACAAATCTGAGTAGGCATTTGAACCAGGAGGCTGGTTTCTAAACTATCTGTGTCAGAATTATGTTGCTTCAGAAGCTAATATGGTTTCTAAGCTGATGCTTTTTCTTCTGTCTGCCAAGCGTATTGCAGCGTTTCCTCTTGTTTCATGTAATAGATGCCTCTTTATCCAGGAATGAGGCCTTTAAATTTGCGTGCTTGTTTTTAAGGTTGTGACTTCAACAGAAAACAGTACCATCAAAGATTTGTTCCGAAATCTCTACAACTTGTTAAGGCACAGGCACAGAATGAGCAGAGGGGGAACTAACAGCTAGCTTTCTCCCTTTATTCATTCTGCATGTGTGACTTCTGTTGAAACTTTCTGGATACAGAAGTGCATTGCTTTGTCTGCTTCTGCTGCCTTTGGTGCTTTTCACTGAGAGCAATGCAGAGATGTTGACAGTGAGAGAAGCTGAGTGGTGTCACGGAGCTTTGTGACTGTTCCTGGCCCTGAACCTGAAATCTCACTTTGCACAGTGCTTCTAACAGCACTTTTTTTTTTTTTTTTTTTGCTGGTCTGACAGAGCTTGTATCTTAGAGAAATTTTTGTTTGACACTTGGTTCTATTTCTCAGTCCTTCTTTATGAGGCTGCTGGTACGTTAAGCTGGAAACCTTGCAGTGTAGGGAACATCCCTTCTCTTAAGCACTATATGCCCTAAAGTTTTCAGTTCGCTTTTTCAGCTTATAGTGTCTACATACCTTTTTTTTTCTGTCTAATCTTACATTATTAGAAAGTATGTATGAAGCTCTCTATTTGGAGAGCTGGCTGAACTAGGAATTTCCTGGAGTTCCTGTGTATCTCAAGTGGTATGGAACATGCTCAAGAAGGAAAAAACATTTAGGCACTCAAAGGTGTATTGCTGCTTGAGGCTTTTTTCCAGCAAGCTTTGCAGTGTGGGTTTCTTGTTCAAGTATCCGTGGAAATCTGCAGTTTATTCAGTATTTGAAGCCAGCAGCACACAGGGGAAGAGGAGGCCACCAGGATGCTCCTGTGCCCAGAGACCTGGTTATTGCTGGGTCAGCTGGAGACAGCTGCTTCCACAAGACCAGGATAAAACTTAAATCCGTCCTTAGACCTTCACTTGACCTGCTTTGTTACTATCTCCCCTTTCACTATTTTCCCTGCCTACTTGAATTTATGTTTCTTGTTTATAAGTTTTCTTTTGAAAGAAGTGCTTATTTTCTCCATGCAACATACTTCACCTTCTGAGTTTTTCCTCTTCTTTGATATGATCCAAACCAGCTAGACATTTCTGTGTGTCAGGAAGATTGAAGTAGTGCTTTTTCTGCTTGATTTGCAAAACTTAGTCTTGCCTGACGCCATTGCACAGAAGTCTCAAAGAGGAATGAAGCTTTAGCAGAGCCTTATGAGCACTGAACAGCAATTCTTCATAGAATGTTTTTGAAAGTAGGAAAGGAATCAACCCAGAAGAGGAAGCAGCATTGCTTAGAGAGTGATACAACTGTTGGAGATTTAAAGTTGTGTCAAGACCGTGGCTCAGCAAACTTGGAGTTCGTTCCAGCTGGCTGGTGCAGCCAGCCACCATACAGCCAGGGAATGGGCTCCTTCACTGTGGGTTAGGCTATTAATTCCTGTGGTGGGCTGCTCGGAGTGCCAGCTGCCCTCAAGTCATGATGAAGTAAAGTAAGTAACTGCATCTAATGCTTTTTGGGAAGCGTAAGGCAGCCTCCTTCCTACTTGCCTGCCTTTTGGGAAGGCAGGCAGAAAGACCAGGCACCCCCAGGCATGAGGGGAAGGGCTGGTTCCCCGTAGATCCTTTCTTGGTGTCACTTTTACAAAATCCAGCCATTACGTACCTTGCAACTGGAAACATCAGTTCGTGCAGCCATGTAAATATCTGATAATCTCATCTGTAACTTCATTTCATGGCTTGCATGTTTCACTTCTATAATAGCTTGAATTGACTGCTGACAACTTAAATCCAGTTACAATCCAGTAGAGAAATGTCTAGTGCAGGAAAGATGCAGAACTAACAGTGTAATTCCATTCAAAATTTCAGAAGGATGTATACTCCAAGTGTCTGGTTTTCACGTGCTGCTTTTGAAGCCCTCAAAGGAAGAATAAGAAGTCTAATACAATACCTAGGAATGTGTTAAATAGGGAGAAAACAATATATAAAGAAGAAACAGAGGATTAAGCCTTAAGAGAAAACATTTCTTAAAATTGTTACTGTGTTCTTTGCTGTTTGTTGCTTTTTAATTTCCTCAAAGTCAAGTACTAGCTGCGTGTGTTTGTTTGTGGGATTTTCCAGTCATCTCCTCTATGAGTCACAAAAATCTTTAAGTGCCATAGACTGAACTGAGGCTGGGGCAGCTTGCTCTAGCTCTGCATGCACTTCTCTGTCCTGAAAGACAGCATGGGATGCTGCTGTATAAGCAATTCTATACTGTGAAGATTACTTGCTTATTAATGTTCTTTCTTTGCCATCTTTTTTTGAAGAAACAAAATCTTGCTCTTTTCCCTGTGCTTCCCAAGAAACACAGGAGTAGCCAATGTAGACACACTATGGTTGGAACTTTCAGAGTTGTTGGGAAAAACATCTTGCATTCGTTCTTAAAGAAAATCTGGATACGATGTCAATGCATATGTTGGCCTGGAACCCTGAATTTCACAGAGCCTGAGACTTCCTTGGGTTACTTTAAAATTAGTTGAAGAACGACTGAAGGCTTGTCTCAGAAGGCAACACTATGAACATATGCATTTCCAGTCATATGCTTTGGATTAAAAATATGTATGTAAGATACTTTAATTTTTGGTAGTTCATAAACACTGTGATATGCATGGAATTTCTTAGGAAAACAGACTGCTTACACTAATTGTAAAATCTGGATCAAAAACAAACAAAGCTGCAGATTCTCTCTTTTTTTTTTTTAATGTAGTAAATCTCTATTGTTTAAGGCAAAATAAGCTGGGAAAGTGGGGTATGCATTCTCTTCATTTATGGTCTGAGCAAGATGCTTAACTCTGAGGAAGCAGTAACAGTGACTGAAGGAGAACGCAGGAGAAACAAGGAGAGGTGTGTCGCTGTTTGGATGGGGCCTCTGCACTGTGCCAACCCTCAGCCTGCTGTGTTCTGTTCTTTGCAGTGATGTGAGACAGAGAATTCAACAGAAGATTGCTCAGGCGTTTGGTATCAGCTCTTCTTCCATGTACCTGACTAAGCCGACATTCTTCTCTAGAATAAACAGCACAGAAGCCAAGACAACACATGATGAATACTGGCACCCGCACGTTGACAAGGTAAGTAGGAGGCTTTAATGGGATGCAAATGTTCTGTGCTATTATTAGATCACTTTCAAGTTATTTTGCATTAAACAGTTAGTCATGTTTGAGAACTCGTGCTTGTAAAAATCCTTCAGACAAGGAACCTAAGGGAAAGATAAACAAATGTTAGAAACCAAGCCAAGACCGTTCTTCTGCAGTGGGGACATGGTACCCAATTAACAATTTTATGTTTTATTGTTGTTTTTTTTTTTTTAGAGTGGCAATACCGTGACTTTCTTTTGACAGTATAGCTTTCTGTTTCTAGGCTCGTAGCTTAATACTTCAGGTTTCTCAGTGGACTTGCATGGTTTACAGTTGATTTTTAAAAAGTTAAGAGAGAGAAAAAAGATATTTAAAAAGTTATTTGTGCTTTAAGCTGAATTCAGAGGCTCTGTTGCCTGGATTTTGTTTGTATTCTGTTTAAAATAAAATAGAAAAAATCATATCCTTCAGTTTTAAGAATCACCTAAGATGGAACCAAAGAGAACTTAGCCCATCAAAATCTAAGTTACACCTCTGTGCTAGAGTCTGGGTATGGGTAGGGTACCTTGAAGTCTATGACCTGAAACAGATGAAAAAACAAGTAGTGAAACATTCCTACCTTCCATACGTCCTCCTGATGAAGGACTTTAAAGGGAGCATGTCTGTTGTTGCTCACAACACTAGTACATGCTTTTGTACTCTTTTGTGACATTGGTGGCAGCAACTTAGCTTTAGAAAAAATGGTGACAGAGAAGCTGTGAGTGCCCCATCCCTGGAGGTGACCAAGGCCAGGTTGGATGGGCCCTGGGCAGCATGAGCTGGTGAGGGACAACCAGCCCATGGCAGGGGTTGGGTCTTTGTGGACTTTAATGTCCCTTCCAACCCAAGCCATTCTATGAATGATGATATCAAATGCAGGTGCTATTTGAAAGAAATGAGGCAAGGGGATTGTGCAGTCACTGGTGCAGCAAAGTGAAGACCAGCTTCTGGATGCTTTTTGTTTAAAAAGCTGTGACTTCTGCTTACCAGATCATGGCTTTCAGGAAAAATTATCGTATGTTGAATATATGTCTGCATGTAATTTTAACCTTCCGTAGATATACACAAATATATCTCTATATAGTATATGATATGTATATATGTTGTGTGTATATATACAACGTACATCTACATTGTGTGTTTAGAAAGAGGTTAAAAAAAATAAATGTAGCTGGTCAGGCTGTATGGCATTTAGAATTCAAAGCTGTGCAGGAGACTGTATTCAAACAGGTAGGTCAGTGGGTCAGAAAATATTTCAGAGAAGGCTAAATGGGATAGACAAGTTGTGTAGTTTCGCAGTGTGCTTTCGGTGCAATCAGCCTGCCTGGTGTTTTGATTTTTGCAGCCAAGAAAACAAGCTGAGCTGTGCTCTTGGAGCACACGAGCACATTTTACCTTTTTCTCTGAGCTGCTGAGTATACTGCAATTACACTTCTTGATCTCAATATCCTTGGTTTAAAGATTTTAAGTGTATAATGGAACAACACAGTTCTATTATGTCTGTATGAGGCTTTGGTTTTTTTCCCCTAAAATTCATATGGTTTTTAGTTACACGGGAATGGAAACCCTTAAATCACCCGAATGAATCATTTAATCTTGTTGACTTTATGAGCAAGGTAAATCAAATAGAGTGTTGGCTTAAGATGTGGAGCTTCGTCTTGGATGGAATTTGTTTGGAGCCAAACCTTTCAGACGTCAAATATCTGATTTATAATGGAATTGCTGTTGCATGCTCAACCCTGACAGCACAATAGTCTTATAATGTTCTCTAAGAGATGTGGAACTAGATGAATTCTGCAGTCCCATGGGCAAGGATCCTGTCATCCTTCACAGGCTTGTCAGGCACTATCATAAAATCAGTCTTATTTTATTTTTCCTTGGATTTCTTCTATCAAAAAAAGCTATTCCAGGACTTCAGTGCATATTTCTGCTAATTTTTAGCCTAAACTTCTATATGATCAGTTCATACCTATTTTGGTTTGTATGGACCCCCTGAATCACTCTTGTTCCCCCCACCCCCTTCTCCCAGTTCCACCTCCCATCCCTGTGTAGGCAGCAATCACAGCCTTTTCAGCCTTTCTTCCCCAAGTTAAACAAGCCAAACCTTACACTAACTGGAGTTCTTGTCACCGAAGCAACGGCGGTTAAAACAGTTTTGCAAATCTGGTTGTGGGGGTAGGGCTGTAGAACGGCTGTTCCAAGGTGCTGCAGTGGCACATTTACTGCTTTATATTGCTAACAAGGTTTGGGTAAATACGGGGACAAGAGGATCACCAAAACGTTCTTCATTCTTGTGACTTGGACTGTTTATTGCTGGATTTGGCACTTTTCTTTAAGCCGTTATGGTCAAAACAACAAAATGAGTAAGAATGAACATGTCTTCCAATGCCATCTGTCGCTATGTTCTCTGTAGCATTGCCCTTACAGAATAATCTGTACAGCTGATGTTGAGCCAAAATATAACTGGCAGTAATGAATGTAACTTAAAAAAAAAATGAAAATATTTAGAGAACTTCTAAGTCTAGAGGTAGCACCTACCTCTAACAGTCACCAGGTCAGACAAAACACTGCTGCTGATCTGTATTTATACAGTACTGCTGCACTGTGCATTCCCCTGTTTGATGGTGTCATGCCGAACTTAACTGAGTTGTGAGACACTGTGAAGAAACTTGAGAATACAGCTGTTAACTTTTAAGCATCTTTTAAATTGTAGATGACATAGATATGAAAAGGAAATGCTTTCAGGAGCCAGCTAAACTCAGTGTTAAATACTTAATGTGCAGAGAGAAGCTACTAATATATAGTATTTCTCTTCCCTACTTTCAACCTGTGTAGTGAACAAAATATGTAAATAATACTTTAACAGGAATGAAAATCATTGTTATACTTAGAAGTGGGTTTGTGGTCTGGAGGCTGAGAGGAAGCAGAGACTTTGAAAGCTATGTTTGAAGGTTTTAAAACAAAACCTGGAGGAACATCTGCTCCTTTCCATGCAACAAATGTGTATTTATTTGGAAAGTCAATGACTGACTGTTACCATGAAGCACCTGAACAATAGCTGATGAAAGGGAGAGTAAAAGGTGAGGGTTCCAGGAACCTCTAACTGATGAGCCAGGATGAAGGATTGATTATGTTTTTGGGCATCATCATCAGCGTTAAGGTGAAATTTTATCATGAAATAGTACAAAGAGATCTGAGCCTTTCTGTATGTTTGATGTGATGAACAGGCGTAACTTCTGACACCACATTTTTTTCTGGCCGTTCAATAATTGTGGTGGGGATGGGCTGATGGCTGGATGAACGATCTTAGTGGTCTTTCCAGCCTTAAGGATTCTATGATTCTATACGTAGGACGACAGAGATCAACAGGAGCATTTCTTTAGTTATGGAAACTCCGTGGCTAGAAGTAATAAAGGTAAAACACCAGTCTATTATATCTATACAGTGTTCGTACAAACATAACCGATAATGCTGACTCACTCCTAGGTGACTTACGGCTCTTTTGACTATACTTCTCTGCTCTACCTCTCTGACTACGCTGAAGATTTTGGTGGTGGTCGGTTTGTGTTTATGGATGCGGGATCCAACAAGACAGTAGAGCCCCAAGCAGGTAAGAGTCTTGGCTTGCCTGCATTGAGGCCGGCTGCGCTGTGCCCATTGTTAACTGGCAGGGCTGGCTGGTACAGTGGGACTTCACATTTTGTGTCAGCAGAAATGATGGAAGGATGCAGTTTACTTCTTTTTTGTGTGCGTGTTTTGAGATTGATTAGGTAAAAAGTAAAGGTTAGAAATGTTAAGAAGAAATAGTTTGAAATACCTGGAGTAAATCTGTACAAAGTGACTTCCTTGAAAGCTGTAACATTTAGAACTATAATCCAGCTGTGGCAGCTTAGCGGGTTACAATGCATCGAGAGCAAAGAGAACTCTGTGAACATCCTTACACTACAGCAAATCCACAATGAGGCAATTTATTTTGCATCTTGTGGCCTGAAATTCCATTGCTGTTCGAAGTGGGGCCCGGTGCTCTGTAATTACTATGGTCTGGGTGTGAAGATGATGAATTACCACAGCGCTGCTGGTGTGCAGTACCATGAGGAGCCGTGGTAACTTGATTATAAGTCCATTCATGTTTTCAATAGATGTGATAAAAATGAGCGTTCTGGTGGCTGTCAGTTATACCTAAAAAAGCCTTTCCTTCAGGATAGCTTAACATTTTTCCAGTAGGTGGATTATTTGAAATTAGAATTACTTTGGGCAATATGCGTAGGAAGAAAATGCTCAGTCTCGACTCATCTGTCTGGCAGGCGAGCAGGGAGCTTACAGCAGTGTTCCTTACTGCTTTATAATGCAAGGCCAGGCACATTTTTGCAGGAAAAAAAAAAAAATCAAGGACAGCTTTTTATTCCTACTGTGTTCAGTCTTAATTATAGGAGGGAAAAAAAGGGAGACTTTCTCATTTAAAGACAGCATCAGTTATTGTTTTCTGACAGGTGTTACCCAAGGAGATCTTACCATGGCTGCCTATAAGTGGATGTGGGTCTGCAGTGGGTTTTTCTGGTTTTTGTGTGTTTTTTTTTTTTAATTATTTATGACCCATAGGACACACAGACAAAATGATCCACTCAGCAGCTGTGACTCTGGCTTAGATAACCTCCGAGATTGTCTCTGGGTTTGGTATCAGTAGTTACATGTTTGATTATTTTGGTATCTCTGGTAGAAAATAAATGCTCAGCTGGAAGTGTTACCATTTGCAAAATGCTGCCATTGGTATTTTGAAAGGGAGCAAGTTAAACTGGGTCATTTGCAGGTACAATTCTAAGCTGAATGTGTTGGTTTTAGAACTGAATGCTGAGTGGCTGGGAGCGCTGCCGTCTCCTCGCGCAGCACTGGGGCAGTCAGTCCAATCGCTGTATGCAGCGTTCCCCGACTTAATTTCAAAGTCTGCAACTGTGAAATTGCATCCGTTCAGCTCCATCCACCTCGTTTTCCAGCTCTGCTGCAAGGTGTTTGCTCTTTGTCATTCCTGGCTAGGAAGGGGGAGCAGATGATGAGGCTGAGGTGTGGAGAGATTTTTAACAGCACCTGATTGTGCAAGTTCCCTTCCACTGGTTTTTGTATTACCAGTATGTGTGAAATGCAACTGGCTAAACACACCGTTTAAAATAAAAGAATGCTGAGCCTGGGGAGAACAGTCTCATTTGAGAGCTGAGATGTGCTACATGTGCAGCGCAGAAAATGAGGTTCAGGGCCAGGCACACCTCTCTTCCACACTCCTTTGTGTAAGCACAGTTGCCAGGGCTCCCATGACAGCGTCACTGCCTGTGGTGCTATCTAAAGAATTACCAAAGTCTTGTGAGAGACAGAGAAAAGGTTTAGAGGTAAAGCACAACATGATGGCAATTTTGCTTCATTTTCCTCTTGCTGATAAAAATGCAGCTTGTGAAAGAATGAGAACTAGAGAACGGCCCCAGGGTGTTTTCTGTTGCTGGTACAAGTTGATCTATTTTTCATGTTCGGAATGTTCTTTCTCCATGTTTTGTTTTTTTTTTTCTTTTTCCCTTTTTCTTTCATTTTCTTTTCTTTTTTTTGTTTTATGCTTTTCATCCTTTGCTTTTCTTACCACTCCAGCTTTTTAACCAACGTGTCAGTAACCTTTTATGCTTCTTGCTAAGGATGATTTGGGCTTCTTTAGAGATGACTGTTGTGATCAATAGAACGTGGCAGCCAGTTTACCTTCTCTATAATAGTAATACCATTTACATTCTGAAATCTGTCCTTTCTTGTTCCAAAGTTAGTCTGCATTTTGGGAATCTGGTGTTCTGTGCTAAAATGAGCACATTCCTTTTTCTGTAAGCAGTAATTTATTAAAGTGCCAGATTCTGCAGCAAAGAACAGAAGGGCATTATACGGATGCAGCAGAGCAGGGAAGCAGTCATCGGAAATACAAAAAATGCAATTAAAAAAACCCTACATTTTGGGACTCCCTCCTTGTGGAGCCTTGTTTGAAAATACTTAACATGTCTGTGGCTTGTGTAAGAAGTGCACAAGTCCTGTTTGCACATATTCACATGTGCGAGGATGATCTTAAGACTGTCGTGTGCACCATGTTCTGTAATATTGGTTTGTTTAATAGTCACTAAATCACCTAGTTCTAGGAGAGTATTGCAGTTTATTAGAAGGCTCGTGAGGATTTTTTTTTCCTTTAGATGGACACGGACGAGCCACCACGTGCTAACTCACAGGTACGGGCTTTGGCTAATCCATCAACAGAAGTTGATGGGTTAAGGACACAGCTTTGCAGCCTGTCAGGGCACGAGGAAGTGTGCATGTGTGCCTGTGTGTGTCTTCTGACTTCAGCTGGGACCGCTGTCTGCTGCAATAAACTCACTGTACCGAGAGTAAGAGAATACTCAGCTCCAAGTAAAATGTTGTTTTGAAAGGAGAAGTGTTTTTGGATAAAGAAACAGTTCTGAAGTCGTGTATTTTGCTTTTAAACACCCCTGCATATTGTATTTCCAAAATCAGTGCATTGGCTTTTTTAAAAAATTGTTTTTTATATAAAAGCAGATGGAAAAGTCACAATCACTTCTTTGTTTGTGAGCTCGTGGAAGAAAATAACTGGAGACGCAAAGGGAATTATGTCCATTGGACAGTGTGAAATGTGACTTTCCTGTTTCGTTTGTGAGTATCAAGCTCAGCGTATTTTCAGAGTTGTCAGAGAGAAGTGTGTGTTTCTGGAAGTGCAGAAACATTTGAGATGAAGGTATGACCTATTTGGGAACTTGTGACATTAGATTATTCTTAGAATGGAAAAAAACCATGCACTCAAAGCCTGATTGATCAGTTCTTCTGCTCGGGTAAGGAGAAGCAGGCATCCTAGAGTGCATACCTGGTGTTCTCCCAGTGTAGGAATGGGAGTGTGCAGTTTGTCTGTGTGTGCGTTTACTGAGGTAAGTGCAGCTGTATTGCAGTGGTTAGATATCATATGATTGTCAGATCCCATAATCACAGGAATAATTGCAGTACTCCAAGCTAAGTGGTGCAAATTTGTCATTCATTTTTTACTGTGCTCTTCAAAAAAAAAGAATAAGCAGCATGGAGCAATTCACTGTTAAATGCTGTGGGAATGCTGCACAACGACAGAGCACAGTGACACAAGAGAACACAATACTTCCAGATTCAGAGGTCCTGCAGTGTTGTTAACACAAGGTGTGAAAGCTGTCTTTAAAGCTTATATTTAGTATATTTAGTGATTCTGTTTGTGTCATGGAATACCTGATTTTTCACTGATTGTAGGTGCTCTTTCTCCCCATTTAATCTGGATGATGCTGATTTAATATAGATGAAGATAATCTTCTGACATTCCTAGCTTTAGTTTCCTTTCAATCAGCAAAACTGGGTCACATCTTGATGATAAATCGCTACCAGCTGAAAGCTGAGAAACAATTTAAAACCAAAACAAAAATACCATGTGAGGAGCTGTCAGCCCTGGGGAGGGGGAGGCAGTGCAGGCATTAGCAGCTGCAGGGATAACCAGCTGTGCAAGGTTTGCAGGTTGAAGGAGGGGTGGCAGTTCGTAGTGGTTTGCTCTACCAGTCATGCACTGCACTTGAACTGGTAAGATGATTACAGAGAGAGTAGAAAAATGAGGACCTGTTGTAATTGTGAAAGAAGTATATTGTAACCAGCACACACAGGAGCTCCATAGCTCCTCATAGAGTAATAAAGGTTGGAAGGAGCACTAAGATAGTCTAGTCCAGCCATCAGCCCATGTCTGTGACCACTGTAGATCACGTCCTCATTTGTATGTACAGCCTGGAAGGTTTCCTTTTGCTTTCTCTTCTGTTGTCCAGGGAGGGTTAACTTCCAGACTCAGTTTTTGTGTTCCAGCCATGCTTGGTGATAGGTTTCTGATGTCATTTAAAAAAAAAAATACATCTTTTAATTGGACCCATAAATCAACAGTACCTGGGATGTTCAGCTCAGAACTGCACTTCGCATGCTGCTTCACACCTACTACAATATCTACTTGAGGGCATCTGTTACTGAGGGCTGCAATGGCCATTTTAAAGTAGCTGGACCACTGAAAGGGCTGAGGAGTGCTAGTGAGATGAGGGAGAGCCAAACATGTCTTGTGTTAGTGCTTTATGCAGCATTGCAGAGCACTGTCAGTTGGGAGAATTGGCTGTATGTAATGCTTTGTTATAAATGAGCACATGGAGTGTGCACCTTATTGCTTTTCATTCTTCTCTGCGTTTCTACCGGGCTCTGGTTTTGTGTAAGGTGGATGCAAGCTGATGTTTTAGAAACTCAATTTGATGCTGCTGAACAAATACACAGTGAAGCTGAAGGCATGAAGAGGGAGCAGAGGAAAACTGAACAGTTACTTTATGAAATTTGGGTCAAGTAATAGGTGAAGTACAACAAAAGACAAAATAAACCCTTGGTTTAGCTGTGTTATGCTGTGTCAGTAGTGATGCTTCGATTCTTGGTTCCTAAGCTTTGAGCATTTTTATGTCGCACACCACAGGTACTGTCATGAGCTCCTTTTTTTTTTTGAAGGGCATTTCTTGAAATGAGCAGAAGTTACCCGTGTGTTTATGTTTTAGTGATATGCTAAATCTGTTATGAAATACTCCTCTATCAGGAGTCCAAAATCTGGAAATCTGGCATCTGTGATTAGACCTCAGCTCTGCCACACATGGTGTGTTTAGCAAAGTCAGGAACAAGAAAATAGATGATCCAGGGGTATTTCACATGATCAAAATCGCAACGTGTTATTCTTAGAGGGCTTCTCTTGGTGAGAGCTTTTCATAGGAATCCAGTTTGGAAACCTTCTGCAACTTTGTGGAGTTGCAAAATGGGAGAACAGAGCACTTCTGGAGCATGGGTTGGTGAGGCTGAGTACTGAAGGGAAAACATGGGAGGCAGCAGAGGTCTCCCATGCCCTTTTCTCTTATATGCAGGAAGAAGGAGTGGGACCAAAAGGCGTGGGTGGCACTCTGCAGGGGAGATGAGGGGAAAGCGCAGTTCTGCACTTTTTATTTCTAAATACTAGATTGTCACACTCTTATCCATAATGTATGGAGCAGAAAGTCCTGTTATTTTGAGCAACCAACTGTGCTGGTAGCAATGAGGCAGGCAGGGGTTCTGTTGAAATCTAAAAATGCACGTGTATTTTTTTTTTTAGTAGGAAATAATTAAGTTGTCCGTTTACTTTCTTTAAAAACTGTAATCTGTAAGTTTTCAGTCCAGCTGATTTTCGATTTAAAGTAGAAGCAATTACTTTTAAAAGTATTAATAATACTTAAGCAAATAACAAGTGAGCTATTAGTGTTGGCCATGTTAATCATTAATTTTATTCGTAACAGGAAGTAATTTCCCAGATATTTTTAGTAAATAGAGAAAAGTTTGCAGCCAGATTTCATTAGGTACCCACTTTGATTTATTTTTGGGCCATAATTGCCTTTGCTTGACACATCCTTCACCTGTGTGTGTGGGGAGATTGTTTTGAGGAGCTTGTGCCCTCTCTTCTCCTATAAAGGTTGGGAAAACATGCAGACTCAGGTCTCGCTTCAAGAACAGCCAATATAAACTTGATTTATATCTGGGATGAAATCCAGATCAGCAGTGTGATCGTGTGCAGGTAGGTAGGATGCACACACCAGCTGCTCTGTCATCTTTCTGGTAGCGAAGGCACTGCCTTCAGAATGGCTTCCCCCTTTAATGCAGGAGAGAGAGCGCTGCCAAATGCCAATAACTTTTATAGTGTGATTACAGAAAGTGTCAGTTTTCTTGCCTAGTGATACAGTGTTTGGGGAGGGGGAAGGCTTTACATGAGAATGAATTAGCAATTAATCCTAAGAACATGATTGTTTGTGCAGTTTCCCAGGCAGTGCTTCTGTCTTGGTGTCATTCAGCAGACGAAACACTGTTTTCTTTCGCCCGTAACATTTAGAGCTGGTAAATGCCAAGCAGACAGTCAAAGCTGTCAGTGCATGGGATGAAAGATGCTGAGCAGATCCGTAGTGCCAAATAAACTCTTCCTGCTTCCTGTTAATCTGACAGAGGAGTTGCTCCGTTTCCTTCTGAGCAGCAGCTCAGTCCCTCCAGTGACCCTGCCTGCTGCTCAGGATGATGCCTGGAGGTGAGACCTCTTGCATTCCCCTCCCCCTGTCCTCCCCTGGTGTCCAGCCCTGGTTCTTGCCGGCCAAAGGAGGATGGTTAGGGCTCAGTTAGGCACTCCCCTACTTGCTTGCATGAGTGAGTGTTGGTCAAGGCAATTGTAACACGTGATTTGCAGCTTCTGCTTGATATTTGTGTGAGCCAAGGAATTTACAAGGAAGTTTGGCAGTGAGTTAAACTAAAAGGGCCAAAAGGATGCTGCCAAGAAAGCAAAAGCTGTGGAGTCATGTGAAAGGTGGGAGCTTGAAGGGGTCGGAACCCAGTAGCAATGTGGGCTTGTTGCAAACAGGGAATTTCAGAAAGTGATGGCCAACGCTGATATCAATGTGAATGGCCTATTCCATGTAAAATCAGGGTAACTGAAGTCAGAAGGGATTTCTGGAGATCATCTAGTCACAGCTTCCTGATTGAGAACTGATCACAGGAGACGCAAAATGTGTGTATCTGAGACACGTGCTCAGGAAGTTTCCTATCTAAATGTGTGCTGATCTATTAATGTTTACTATTAATGCTGTACTTGCATGTGCTGATGGTACAACCCTGAGCAGCCTGATGCAACTTGGACATAATTTAGAAGTTAGCCCTGATTTTAGAAAGGAGATGGGTAAGATGTCCTCCCAAGGTCTCTTCTAACCAAAATTAAGTAGTGAATCTAAATTCTATATGCAGTGAATCTGTGATGAGAAGGGTAATAATGTTGTAGTATGTGTGTTTTTTTTCTTCTGAGCATTGTGATATCTTGAGATTTCTGTGGTTGGTAAAGTCCTTTTATTCTCTATATCGTGTTATAATTGAGCCTTACATACCTTTCTATTTGTTCTCTTGCCAGAATAGATACAGGCAACAGAAGATATAATACTTGTTAAGCAGCAACGTGCTAACTGCAAAATACTGTACTGGTGTTTACTAATTAATTTGCACGGTAACCTAGTTAGTATATGTCATATTATCTTCATTTTAGGGACAAAGAAACAAATGAGAAATGATTTTGGTCAGAGCTGCACTGCAAGTCCAGGGCATAGTTGTCAATGAAATTTTTCTTTTGTATATTCTTCCAGTCTATATTGCCTCCCAGCACTGAGGCTAGGTAGAAAACTGTAGGCAGTTTGCTTACAAAAATGCAATTGAATGTTGAGATTCAGCAAAGATAACATCTCCAGAGACCAATTCTTATGGGAATACTGTGAGATATGGCTGAATGCCTAACTAAATGGGGCATCATTGCTGCATAGTGAGATATGCCTTGGTTTTTGCTGCTGATTAAGTGTTTTTCATGAATAGCGTTACTTTATCAAAATTAGAGTCATAGGCAGCTCATAGCTGTAGATCTTGTGGCTGGTGCTTATATGTCTTTATATATAATGATTCCTGTGGATCAGTGAAAAAATTGGTTCTCAAAAAACGCAGGAGAGCAAGGGGCTACCTCTGATGCAATTAAGGCCTTTCTCCCTTTCCACTTTTTCACATCGTATGCCTTGCTCAGCCTGATGGTGTTTGAGAGCTCGACTTGTGTCAGTGACACAGAATACCAGGGCTCAGTTTTGATGGATGCTGTCTTGCTGAGCTTGTTAGCAATTCCTTGTCTTGGACCAGTGTGAGAAGCTAGTTATTTAAATGAGTTTGCATGTGGGTTTTCTTTTAACCCTGGTACAACTCACCTTTTGGTTACTTTCTCAAATTTTTACAAGCTTCTGTGGATAATTGAGGACCACGTTTTTAAGGAACCACAAAGCAGCTGTGGCTGAAACCAGGACAGAAGCAGAGCTGGAGCAGAGTCTGTGAGCTGGGAGGGGGAGCAGCTGCACCACAATAACACCTTATCCAGTCTGCCAGGAACAGAAGCTCATCAGCTAAGCTTTTGTTGTAACAAACTCCATTGTGAAAACACACTTTCTAGGAAAACTGGAAGGGATGAAAATACAGGTTGGAGATACAGGCATTCTTAGATCAAAGGCAAGGCCCAATTGATTCCTTCTGTTCCTATACAGATTTGCAGGCTGTGGGCAAGCTAATTATTTAGAAACATGCTCCTGTATGTATTCAGACTACCATGAATCTTTTTTCTTTGGTTTTTTTTTTTTTTTTTTGCTGTTATACTAAGAAAAGTGAGAACGAGTGCATTTGTGGAGGGCAGTGTTGAGTACTCCCATATTGCAGTAAGAAAGTTCTGCTCTTTCATGGAGCTAGGCTGGAGTACAGCTCACTCTGGAACCACTGCGCAACCTGATGGGAATCCTGAAGCCATTTGGGAGCAGCTGTAAAGGAGTGTTTGTGGACAGAAAAAAAGAAAAAGGCCATTGATGGAAGGGTCTTCAAAATGTCAGTATTTTTATCTAATACAGGAGCTGTATGTCCAAGTGCTATAAGCACTAAATACTCGGATGTGCTGCCCTAATTGCTGTGGTATGCCTTGTCTGATTCAGTTCCTCTGGAACTGCAAGTGGAGGTGAGGAGACAGAGTGGAGGTGGGGGGCAGCCCGCAGCACTTCTTCAATCTTGTGGATCTAAACTCTTCCTGAGGCTGAGGTGCTGGTTAAAGTGTGAAGCTAAACAGGCAGTGGAGTTTTTGGCATCTTGCAGTGACTGGGGAAAACATGAGTCAAATGTTTATGTTCAGGATGAAATGCTTCTCAGATTTGATTTATCTCAGAGGCAAAAACAAAAACACAAACCTGTTATCGCTCTTGGTATTGCTTCTAACCCAAGGACACTTCATAGAATCATAGAATCATAGAATTAGCTAGGTTGGAAAAGACCTACAAGATCACCTAGTCCAACCATCCACCTACCACCAATAACCCCACTAAACCATGTCTCCCAATGCTATATCTAAACGTTTCTTGAACACCTCCAGGGATGGTGACTCAACCACCTCCCTGGGCAGCCCGTTCCAGCGCCTGACCACTCTTTCAGAAAAGTAGTATTTCCTAATGTCCAGCCTAAATCTCCCCTGGCACAACTTGAGGCCATTCCCCCTCGTCCTGTCACTAGTTACAAGAGAGAAGAGGCTGGCCCCCAGCTCACTACAACCTCCCTTCAGGAGTTATAGAGAGCAATGAGGTCTCCCCTGAGCCTCCTCTTCTCCAGACTGAACAATCTCACTTTCCTCAGCTGCTCCTCATAAGGCCTGTGCTCCAGACCCCTCCCCAGCTTCGTCGCCCTCCTCTGAACACGCTCCAGGGCCTCAATGTCTTTCTTGCAGTGAGGGGCCCAAAACTGGACACAGTACTCGAGGTGGGGCCTCACTTGGGCTGAGTACTTCCCTTCCAATCTTCATCTTTCAGGACCTGGCTCAGAGACTGGTGTCTCCGAGAGCTTAGAAGCACAGACCTTAAGAGGAGAGGTGCTCCCTCTCCTGTTTTTTTTTCACTCCCCAGAAGTTCATCCCTTAGGAACCAGGGATAACTTTGTTTCTCTTTGTTAGTTAGAAAACACCATGCTATAAAGCTGCATTGAGTAGTAGCTTGTGATCTCAGGAAAGCTTACAGTTGAACAGCAAGCATTCATAAATCAAACCAAACTTTCTCTGGCAGGAAGTAATAGTCAAGGTTCTGTTACTGGAGCTCAAAAACATGGTGGAAGGAGATCTTCACAGCCAGGTCAGGAGGAGAGAGGAAATAAAAATAAAAATAAAAATCTGTTGTCTTTCCTTTTCTCAAATAAGGAAAGAAAAGGACAAAGGAAGGAGGATTTGATTGTTATGTGGTTTATCCTGAGTTTTTGTCACTCCAAAATGTTTAATCGGGAAATGGAGTGTATATGCACTTCTTTGCTTTGCAGTGCATCGTTGCATAACCTTTCTTTAACATCTGTAACACGATGCTGATCTCTTATGAAGCTCAGCATTCACTCTGTCACTTTTTGATAGTGTGGAGAGCTTAGTGGAACTGCCTTGGGCATGCCTTCCTCTCACAGTGACAGAAATCCTAGCACAGCCACATGACTTGTGTCAGCATGTGATGCTTTTTTTGTTTGTTAATACAAAATTTGGGATTTAAAACCTCAAACTCCAAATTGATCAAAAATTGCTAGAACAAGGACAACGTGTCTAGGACACACTTCTCTAGGCAGCTTGCGTAGTTCTCACCCAGTTGCTTTCTTCTAGTGATTTAAATGTTTTCCAGATGCTGTGTGTTGAAGCAAGATCATGAAGTGTCTAGTCTCAGTGTGCTTGAAAGGCCAATCATTAGAGGTGTGCCATTACAGAACAGCATGACTTTATCTTGCATCTCTCCCCACATGTCCTGGATAATGATGCTACCCTATATCCCTTAAAAGTTTTATCAGATGTGATGAGAATTCATGTTCTTTGCTTTGAACAGTTATACTGTGAAGAATGGGTACTGTGGAGAGACTGTGCTTTCATATAAAAATTTTGTGACGGAAATGATTTTAAAAGAGATTTTTCCCAGTTGAGGAAAAAGTATCTTCAGAAACAGCCTGCAAACTTGTTTGGTGACACGGAGACCCTAGCAGGCAGGTATGGGACCAGATGCACGAGAAACTATAAAATACCGTATATCTGAAGACATATATTTATTAAAGAAGAAAATTAAAACATGTTCTGTGTAGCCAAAGAATCCATTTTAACTGGTTTAAACAATACACCGAAACTTGTCTAATTCTGAATTACTGCTATTTCTAATAAGAGATCAATCAAAAAAGCTTGAGAGTCAGTGTAAGGCAAAGCTTTGGGTGAGTAGGTGAGGGACGAATCATGACGTAGTTGAATGGTACTCAAATGAGATTTAAGAAAGTAAACAGAGAAACACCCCACGTTTTCAGGATAAAGGGACTTTGTATTAAATCCTCAAGAGAGTAGTTCTGTTCATTGTAACACCTGCACGATAGGAGAGCATTGCTTTTGTTTAGGGTCTTCCATCCAGTAGAGCAGGTCACCAAGGTGTGTATGAGCTACATGTACAAATGAATTTACTTTTTACATATATTTATAGCTTTACCCATTATTGATGTGCAGCCAGTGGCAGAGAAGAGTATGATAAATGAGTTCATAGCTCTGCCTGGCAGTTAGGACTGCTTCCTATGAGAGAATAAATACAAACTGCAGCTGGATGTGCAGGGACACAGAGGCTACTTGAGCTCCATGAGGCCAGCCTGGTTTTGTTCAAATTTCCTGTGTGCTGCTGAAGAGTATGCAAGCAAAGAAGCTTCAGGATCTTTAGTTAGCAGAGAACATCAGCTGTGTAGCTGGTGCCCATTTTCTGCAGTGTAGATTGTACCAGAGTTGGAATAGTTTGTCTTGTAATTGTGCGGATTTTACCTAGGCATTGAAGTGTTTTGGTTGGCCTGGTGGTGGATGGTCCCAGGCAGAGTCAGATTGTCAGTGTGAATTCCCCTAGATACGCTTTTAACAAACTTTAGTCTAAACTGAACAGTGGAAAAAATGCACGGGAAGGAAAAACATATGCTACTGGGATAAAACAGCAATGCATACTGGTATTACTGTGTTGTGGAAATTTGAGCAGTCCTACAGAGTTGCTTCAGTTCTCAGTTCACTTGTTCAACATTAAACTGTTATGTTCTCAAAATAATTACATAGCGTGGAAGCGTGGAGTGACCATTCTGCCGTGTTGTTCAGTGGGGTGCTCACTGGAATTATCAAAGCTATTGGATCCACCCTGAAGCAACCTAAGGCCTGGATTGCCCCAGGGCAGGGCGCTGTGGTGGTCAAAGCTTAGACAGGATGAAGCACGGGGGTAAGCATTTGCATCTATAAAACAATTTCCAAGCCTATGTATTGACGGAGTGACTCCCTCTAAGGAAAATTAATTTGTATATGAGAGTAATATGTAACTTTGTATCCTGGCTCAAGAGTGAGCGATCTGACTGTGTACAAAAAGCTATAGCAAATACTCGGTACAATGCTCATAAGCTGCCACAGCTACTTGTAAACCTGCTGAGCATTTGTTCACTGAAGACTTTTTACCACCTCTGTAGCACTTCCTCCTTCTTTGGTCTAAAATTAGAGCCCAGATTAGAAGGGGAGCAGGGAGAAATCCATGCTCTTCACTGATTGTCACCAGAGATGCTTTTTTCTTTTTTTTTTTTTTTTTTCTTTTTAATTGAGGCAACTAAAACCTGCATTCGTATGTTCTTGGCTTCCTCCTGCCTTTTATAAACTATGAGATGTGGTGGAATTACGTCTCCAGCTTTGCAGCACGAAGGATTAGCATACACGTTAAACAGTCCATAAAGCTGTCAGGGTGCAGCACAAGCTCACAGCAGTTTGTCTGCGTGATGATCGAGGGCTCTCAGGTAGCTAGGGAACAGCTGGACTGAGACAACAACAGCAGAACTGCGTAGAGAGCTGATTGCTGAGTGGCAAACTCTATGTCGCTGATTAAATACTTTGTCTTTACAGGCCGGGTTTCCTTTTTCACCTCTGGATCAGAGAACTTGCATCGGGTGGAAAAGGTTCACTGGGGCACTCGCTACGCCATCACCATCTCCTTCACTTGCAACCCAGACCATGGCATCGGGGATCCAGTCTTGATGTAATTCCTCCAGGGGTGGAACATGAGGTCAGATGGAACAAGAGAAACCCTGTGAGAGAAATGGAGATAACTCTTATGGAATCTCATTGAATTAGAATTTCCCAGATGTATTAATATATCGTAATACATTTTATTTCCACGTGTACTTTTCAGTACGTACTGCAAACAGTGCCTTAAGGACCATCCTAGATTTGGTATGTTCTGTAAAAGGTTTGTCTCTATGTGGAATCCTGTGGTTGGCTCTTTATTTTTCTACTTATTTATTTTGATTCTTCAGTTTAAATGTTATGAACCACCTTTTGGACCGTATCTTGGTATGTCACCCCATGCCGCTGTTGAATTCTGTAGTCACTTCCATTACTGATGAGATTTAGAAAGTTTGACCAAAGTTAATTCAGTAAGATGAGTGCTATTCATTTGGACGTCTCTCCTCTTGATAATGTATTCTCCATAGCACAGGCAGTACACCTGTGGTTTGACTACTGGGCTTTACTTGAACTTTTTTTAAAATTAAATTTCTATGGAAATGTTCTGCTACAACCAGGGACTAGTTAATATGATGTCAGAACTACAGCCTTACAGTTAGCCAGAAAGTGCATCACTTCTGGATTGCAAATGCTGTGGTGTATTAGGAAATGGCACCACCGTGGATTCCTCTGACCAGAATGCAGCATTCCCAATGCACCTCACTTTGTCAGTGTCATCTTAATGAAAATGATCAATCTCCTGGTCAGAAACCACACGCTAGGTTTATGGGAGTGTGACCATCGAACCGTGTACATCAAGTATTAAAAGGAGAGCTGGGCAGAGGTGGTCAGCCTGTATTCAGCTGAGTGTTCAGCTGTCCAAATTCCCAGCTATGACTGTGGGATTTGGGAGCAGCACAGGTGAGAAGAAAGTTGGCTTTGTGGTGGTTTTCCATGTGCTGGTCTCTTTAGGCTTGATCCTGTAAACCCTGACTTGCTGCTTGGACAGCTGGGTAACGAAACCACACGGAGCAGCTGTGTGTGGTATGTGGGCTCTGAGGGAAGCTGGTGTCCACTTACCCCTTAAACTGAAATGCTCTCGAGCTGGAACTCACTTGTAAAAGAATTTGAAACATCTCTTTATTGGGCGTAAATTTAATCTTAAGACCCCTTTTAAAAGAACTCTTGATTTCTGTTATTGTTGACACTGCTTACAAATGTGTAGTGAGGTGCTATGTTTACCTTGTCTAAGAACAATGTTTTATCTGTTTCAGAAAGTTTATCAATAGTTTTTGATTTCTCTTTTTTGGCTTAGTATGAAGATTTCTGTCTACTAGGATCATTAATCTGTGACATTATTAGAATAATGAATTGCTCTCTCTCTGCAGAGAGAAAGGGGTGATTGTGTTGTAGTATAGATGAAATAAAACAATGAATTGTAAAGAAAGGCTTTTGTGGGCCACCACGTTAAGTAAATCATAGGAAGAAGGTCTTTTTTTCCTCAAATTCTGAAGTAAACATGTCGATTTCATTTATTATCTTTTCTATGAAAGTGAAAAGCTGGAGATGTGCTTTAATTTTTTTTTAATTCATATGTTTTCATACAGTTTTCATTTTGTTTTAACCTACCATTCTGTGGAAATTATAAGTACTGGGGAGATTTCACTAACGATGTGTACAAAGAGAACCATGACTGGACACTTGCACTTGTTCTCTGAGTATTTTCTGCACACCAGCAAGATCGGTCTTCTGAGATTTCATTGCTGTTCTGAGACCTGAGAAGGGCTTCCTAGTCCTTCCTAGTCTCCACGGAGTTGTTTCAGTGGCTGGACGGCAGGGAAATAACGCTGTTATTTGGATTCTGTATCTAATTACTTGTCTCCAAGGCCATTAATTCAAGTTGCATCACACTGAAGTTGTATGTTTATGCGAAGGCAGACCAAGATCACCAGCAACAGTTCTACTGGCTTAAAACTTGATTCCTAACACCACCTTGTGATTTAAGCACGGAGCCTTTTGCACTGCTGTCAGAGAAATCTAAATATCAATGGACCTCTGTGGATTTGGGTTTGATTCTCCAGGTCGAGGAATAAAAACTGAGGGCTCGGCCATTTTTCCACAAGTTTACTAGTTACTTTTCTGTCATACAGGCTTCGAGTTGCACTAAATGGAAGTGGCACATCCAGAGCTGCCCTCTATAAAACACTGCTTAACAAGAACATGTCAGGCCATGGGGGAAATCTCAGCTAATCTCCTCTCAGATGTTAATCTTCTGAAGATCCTGTGTATTGTAATATCTTCCAAACGTGGTGCACTTCTCCCATAATGTGAACTGACTGACGTTCAGAAATAAAATCCAATTGATATTTGTGTCTTCTGGGGTTTTTAAGCTTTAGTAACGTGTTTGATGTGGTGACCAAACCTGTCAAATGCGATTTGTGAGAAACGTGTGCACTGTACCTGGTAGCAGAATTTGTGTTTTGAAAGAAGCATAATAATTCAATGTGTTGTGCGTTCCAGTACTAATCAAGATTTTATATTTGAAGCTTCAGTATCCAGACTACTAAAAGCAATAGCTAGATCCACAAAGAAATTAAGTGGCAAATGAGGGAGTACAGCACAATCTGAAAGATTCTGAACCTCCAGCAGGGAAATAATAACAGCAGAAAGGCTGATGTTCCTGAGGCACATTGGAATCTGCAGAATTCAGCGATCATTAGAAATAAGCTTGACTTAATTTTAGCCCCCTGATAACTTTTTATTAAGGGTATCTCTCCCCGTTTCTTGACAGATCACTCTGAATCCGAAATACTAATTGCTGTTGATATATCCATCTGTCCTCTCTCAGGTTCAGCCTGCCTCGCTGCTGGGAAACGCAGTGCTCCTTTTCTCAGAATTCAGATTGAGGGCAGAATTTGTTCTATTGAACTAGTATAAATCTGATGCCAAGCTGCTGCAGACAAGAGCTCTTAATCGAACACTTGCTAAAACCAGAATCTGGCTGGGTGTTTCCCAGTGGTGTAAAAACTTCTGTATAGAACCCTCGTGGTTCAAGTAACGTAGAGAAAGGTTGGTATGTGGCCAGTGGGAACTGGGGCAAAGGTTGGGCATACATTTGAGCCTTGTCCCTTAAAGCATATTCATTGCAAGTATTTAGGAATGTTAATTTAAGCATTTCTAAAGGAAGATGAAGCCTGTTTGTGTGAAATAAAAGCCAGAGCAAAATAGAAAAGGCACCAGGAGACCAAGCCAGGCTTTGAATCCCCACTAAGACCTTGGGTAACGCTTCTGGAGGACTAATCCAATGATACTTTGGAAATTATTTTTCTATTCAAAGATGTTGGAGAATACCAGGATGCCTTGTAAAACTAACAGGTACGTGATCAGATTTGGTCTCTGGCATACACCTAGCTTCTACTCCTATAGCATGCATTGCATTTTATTTTTTTAATCCTGTACACCCTGACTCTTGGAGCACTGAGTGGACCTCTTGGGATTTCTCACATGTAAAATTTTCAATTGTGTAAGCAGTTGTGGAATCATTGTGTCTTTCTTAACACCCCATAAATAACAAGAGCTTTGGAGAGGCACATTTGCACTGAGATTTGTCCTGAAGATGTGTTGTCCACCTGAGATATTACACGCTCCATCTGAATGAATTTTAAGTCCAGAAAAGCTTGTTGGAATACTCTGTTTACAGAAAGACCATGCTGTCAAGAAATCCTGGGTTTGCTTCTTTATTTCCAATAGAAGCAGGAGGAAATACAGCCAGCCACTCCGCTCCTCTGCCTCTACACAAAGAAAGAAAATCCCAGCTCCCTTCTCTCCTGCTTGAGTCGGTTGTGAGGAAACCCAACCGAAGATTCCAAGAATAGCAGAAGAGTTATTTCCTTCATGAACCACAGATGGCTCTGGCACGCATCGATCACCAGCCTCATTCAAAAGGCAGGTTTTCAGGAAATGCAGCCCAGAGAGCCCTCGTAAAGCGGTGGTAATTCCCTGGTGAGTGGCTATGGCTCCTTGTAAAAAGAGCACTGAAGAAGTATAGCATCGTTTGCCTTATCTCTGCTTTTGTAAACCCTCTTAGATAGAAGGCTGAGAGCTGATTTTACAGCTTGTTTGCTGAAACCTACCAGGCAGCTCTCCTTTAACACAGCCCATTTATCCCTCAAGTGTCTGCGCAGGTACGTTTATCTTCCACACAAGCATGTGTGGCTTTGTACTAAAGCTTCACAGGAGGCAAAATAACTCCTATTTCCAAACTGCGCGTCTTTCTTTGATTCTGTTCCATCATCTCCTCTCAAATCTCTTATTTCATCTCACTTCTGTCCTAGCACACTTAAGCTTTTTACCCACTGTGAATGCTAAATAGGGAATATAAGTGCATACCATTATTTATTCGCTGCCTGGGTCATCAGAATTGTCTGAGACATTTGCAAGTGGCATTTGCCTTGATGTTCAGCGACATGACAAGTGCTTGACCTCGTGCTATCCCATAAAGGCTGCAAACAGTGACCTGGAAAAGCACACTATGCCACGTCAGAGCCTGGTGCCAGCAGTTTGTGCCTCATCTGCTCTGTGATGCAGGTGCAGGGCTGTTTAGTTTCAAAGGGATTAGGGTTCTCTTACAGCAAGAGATGCTCATCACTCTGCATCCCAACCTGTGAAAAAGCCCTGTGTTGCTAAGTGTAGCTCTACGATGCTTGCAGGTTCAAAATAGCAATGCTTCAGGCACCCAATGTGTTTTGGTGGACAGACCCTCATACGTGGCTTATTTTTCTCAGCCATACTCAAAGGAGCAGTCTTTTTCCTGTAACCTTTTTAACCCATGCTGTGTATTCAACTTGAAGAAGAATTTTTGATTGTGGTAGAACTGACAAGCGTTCGACTCCCATAATTTTTTTCATTCTTTAACTTAATACGCTCTTATTTTTCTTCTCCTACAGCATTGTCCTCACTTCAAAGCACACCTTTCATTTCAGAGAGCTGTTTGTTTCCATCTCACCCCTTTTCTTACACAGCTGAAAGAATGACAAGGTAGGGATCGATGCTGGCTGTTGAATGTGCTTGCCTTCTTGAGAAAACTTGTAGATAGAAAGTACTGAATTTTGAAACGGACACAAGAAAACTTGGTTGATGTTCATCATCAGTGGCTGTTTTGCATTACGGAGCGGATCTTGTTAGGGGATCCCTGCTGGCAGAGATGCTCCTACATGTGCACACCAGACTGCAGGATCACTAGAAACGCTTGGATACTAAAATCACTGAAGCAGCCGGGAAGCACCAGCTCCTTCACTGCTGTAACCTTCCAATGCACTCAAGCAAAGCAATCCCCTCGAAATATCTAGGTTTACTGCTGGATAATTCTGAGGCTTTCCAGGCAGCCTGGACTGATTGAATCTCTGAGCTGTTGGCTCAGATACATGGCTAACTGCTGTGCCTCACGGAGATCTCCGGCTGTGCCCTCAGGCTGCAGAAGCCATGGTGCCTGAAATCACAGTGCCTCTCAGAGAGGGAAAAAATCTCAGTGCTTTCCCTTGAGCCTGCTTTTCACTGCCAGGATAAGGTCTCTGGGGGGATGTGCACATTGTCAGTGACTTTCCTGGTGTATTACTTGGGCAGCCAGAGCATTAAATCTGGGGGGGGACATAAAAAGCAGTGGGTCCTCATGGAGTTACTTTGCATCAGTTGGCTCTGAATGGTAGTTTCTTCCAGCCCCACGAGCAGGCAAACATTTTTATTTCTGGTATATGTCATTACCGAAGAGGAGGAGACGTGTTCCAGGAATCCTCTTTGCATTTAGGGCTTTAAATGTGACTCACTGAACACCCACCTAAAAAGAGAAGGCCACATTCCAGCAGATGATTCCAAACTTTAACAGGTGCTGTGAAACCAGGGAAGTCTTACCCCATTCAGTCCTTGCACTTCTCAACAGAAAATGAATGAGAAAATGATCTTGCATTCTTTCTATTTCTCAGTTGCAGTTGTGGGCCATAAATGTGTTTTCTCATTGTTTTGGAGGGAGATAGAAAATAACTAGGAAGGAATTCCTCTCCACAGGGAGGAACAGGATCAAAATAAACTTGCTCTGTTGTTTCCTAGTGTGAGAAATAAATATAGCAAAAGTAAGTCAAGCAGAGGGAGAAGTTAAAAAGAGGGTGGTGACAGAGCGGATTCCTCCTACGTTTACTTGTCTGTATCAATGCTGAACTGATTCCTCCACTTTCTATCTGCTATACTGCTCTGTTTAAAGAAAAGATGAAATCAGACAACTGGATATTGTGACTCGCAGGGAGCAGAGCTCTTGTTAAATCCCTTCAGAAAACTCTCAACGGGACCTCTTCCTTAGCACCATTTACTTGGGATATTTATCCCGTCCGTATTGCTTAAATTAATAGTGAATGTTGAGCATGCTGGGTTAAGAAAGCCATGCTGCATCCATAAGATTGCATTAATATCCAAAATAATGCATCACGTTTCCTCTGCGTGTGTCAGCGATGGAGGCACTCGCTCACAGCTCGCTTAGTGCTGCTCAGCCCCTTTGAGTCTTCCATCTTCGCTGCTGCCCACCCACTGCCTCTGCACGCTGGTGCTTCCATCTCAGGAACCAGAGCTTGACACCCCTTGACTTTGTTTGCCAAATGCTTTTAGCACCTCCAGAGGGCTGCTAAGGCAGGGAATGCCAACGTGCTGCAAACCCTATTGCTTCCAGCAGAAGTTAAAACACGCTTCCACGCTGCAGCTCGGGTTTGTGTCTAGGCTTTTGGGCAGGCCGTTAAAATTTGTCCCCTTCCTAATCATTCTCCTTAAACGAAATACTTTGGCCATGAAGCATGCGCAGAAGGGCAGTAATCAAAACCTTCCCATAGCTGAATCCTACAGGGAGCTAGTTCAGACTCGAGCATCTCAGAAGCAATTTTTCTGCCTTCTGGTGATTGGGAGGATGGCAGAAGTGAAGGTGCTGACAGCAGCTGTGCTGCTCGCTGATTCCCCTGGAGTGGGAAATGTAATTGTAACTGGGACTGTACGTACATTTATAAACAAGAGCTTGTACATTAATGCTACGAACGTGGCAAAGGTTACAGGCAGCAGTAATACCTCTAATTAAATCATTACACGGAACTGGAAAAACAAGAGCTTTGAGCCTTAAAGCTTTGGTATTAATAAATGAAATTGAGTGAGTGAGTAAACGGATCAATTAACTTAATAGAAAAAGTAAATGTCATTGTCTGCCTCTCCCCTGCCCAGCAGCTGTTATTGAACCTGAGTTTTCTTCCCTTCCAGCTGGGGCTGAACACAGGGGATGGACGGACAGCAGGGCAGAATGCAGCCTGGCCATCAGCCTGCTCCCAGGGCTGCTCCCTGGGACATCCACACGGAGAGGACGAAAGTGGGAAAAGGATTTGCTTGGTCTGCTGCCATTTCGGGTTAGTCTGAAGTTGATCCTCAGGATGTACAAGTGTGCCTTTCCCCTCTGATATTTTAAGTGAAGAACAAGGATATTGCAAAATCTTTCAAAATGAATGAGGTTTGAGGTCTCTGGCTTACTTGCTGAATGCGGGCAGAGATCTACAGATGCACGAGACTATCATTTAGGAGACAAGTATTTTCCAGTTGTGCTCAAGGCCCTGAAAGCTGAGGACAGCATGTGTGCATCTGAGACAGCTTTATTCCTTGAGCATGCAAGCAATTGTACCAGAACACCCAGGGAAATCCACCTGTAAACTAGCTGCCTTGGGACTGGGAGGCCTGCAGTCACCGTCCCTGGGGGAGTTCAAGAAGAGGGCAGATGTGGCACTGAGGGACGTGGCTGGTGGGCATGGTGTGTTGGGTTGATGGTTGGACTGGATGATCTTAGTGGTCTTTCCAACCTTAATGATTCTATGATTGGGAAGAATACAGATGTGGAAGGAATGTTTGACTTTGTCTTCTTCAAAATACTGGCCTGGCCGTAAATATTACGTAAGTTCTGTTTAGGTGTAATAGCTGAGAATGGTTCCTAGCCACGAGCTCTCCCACTGCTAAATACTGAAAATACTGAAAATAATCTGAAATAGGAGAACTCCATAAAACAGCATTTTGCAACGCTGGCCCGTTGCAAACAAAAGCCAGCTTATGGCTTTGGGCATAGACTTAAACCAGCCCCGGGTATAAGCTTTTACAGGTGACTCAGGTGAAGGTTGCTAGTCCTCTCTTTCTGCAAAATACCGGAGGTGCTGCTGTTCCCTTCCCCCATGGCTCCTTCTGGCCCCAGGGCCGAGGCCTGTGGGTGCCACTGGGTGCACACTGCAGGCACCTCCCAGCAGCCGGGCCCAGCTGTGCGCCTCTCCTCCTGGAGACAGTTACTCTAAACAGCAGAGCTGGTGTTTATCCTCGAGGCCGCGATTCCATCAATTCGCCCAGTTTATGTTGGGGAGAGGCAGTAAAATGTGATGCTTGGAAGAATTCTGACTGCACGCGCTCCCACGTAGGAGGCCAAGAAATGCCTCGCCACCCCCGGCCCCTCGTGGGGTGGGTGGTGGAGACCACCCCAGGGTGAGGGTCAGGGTGTGGGGCTGGGTGCTGTGCTCTGGCTGCCAAGTTCTCAATGCAGTCAGCATCTGAGGACACATGTACCAGGACTGGAGGCTGCAGGGAGGTAGTGGCAGCAGAAAGGACTCCCAGAAAGGGAGCGGGAGAAAGAAAGGGTGCTCAAAGAAAGGGTGAGGATGATGGGACTGGAGGGAGACACTTGGGGATGTCTGACAGTGAAGCTCTGCTCCTCGTGTCCTTGTCTAAAGTGGTGTGAAGATGAAACCTACTGCTGAAATGCTAACTGCAGGTAGCAGTGCTGCAGTGCTGATCGGAACATCCCAATGATGCTCGGTGGGGACTGATGTCACACCTGCAGGCGTAATGGTGAAAAGTGAAGCTGGCAGCTAGCCTACAGGCTCCAGCAGATGGGAATCCCTTCATGTGGACAGACCAAAACAGGTTTTTAGAGACGATTCATGCAGTACTAATTGTTGAGATCAGCGTTTCGACAGCCATCCTCTGCTGATAGAGCTCCGTAGCTGCTCTGTGTCCTGCTGTTTCCTTGGGGACAAGGAGAGAACACCCCCTAACGCTCCTCTCCTTGAAATCATAGGGTTCTCACAGAGCTGCTTTATGGCTGACCCTCTTCTCAAAAAAGCAACGTATGAAGTCAGCCAGATCCCACCAGGAGCTTCCCTGTCCCCTCGGCAGCCTGGACTCAGAACGGACAAATCCATTAATTGCTTGATTTGTTATCATTCCAGATCACTTGTTCTGCCTGTTTGGGAGTTACATTCCTCAACAGGTTTGGATTCAATTTCACTGAACAATTTTGTAACCACGGGTAACTGCAGCAGTGACGTAGCTCTGCTCTGCTGCGAGGAGGCTGTCACGGTTGTCAGGCTCTAAGACCAACCTGCTTTGACAGCTCTTCTGCTTTGCAGAATTCACCTTGCAGTGTCTGCTCTGAAAAAAGCTGGTAAAATTATTTTCCTCTTTGCAGCATTTAATCTAAAAGGAAAACACGAGGAACAGTTCATGTGTGCCTTTGTAAAAGATTGATATGTCTCCAGAGATACAAGATCTGTCTGTTTTCTTTTTAGGGAGTACGCATTAGAATAAGTTTACTTTGTTCCAGGGCATATTGTGAAGGATGAGGTTCAGTACACTTCATTTTGTGCCTGGATTGGAGGAGCCCATAAATCTTAGAGGCTTTGGAAGTGCCAAGGGCAGATAAGTCTGCCTGTGGTCAGCAAGGGTTGTGAGGCTTTGCTTTTTCTTTTTGTTCCTTTGTGAACATCTGCAGCATTATTATTAACTAATAATTCTAAATTAAGCTGTACTCATCTTGATTCCAATGATATCTCTTCCTGAAGTCCTTTCCTCAAAACTCTCCCAGACAGTTTTCAAGTGAAACCAGTTACAAGCCTGCCTGAGCTCTCATACAGATACCTGACATTCTTCATGCAACAGTAAAATCACGACACTAAGCTGGAAAGGATTTATTATTATTTTTTTTTTGGTCTTGCACACTGCTGTGCTCAGGGGCCCTGGAGGTTTGTCTGTGCTCCAGAAAGCCTCTCTGGGTAATAAATGAGCAGGTGCCACCAGCAAAAGGCAGGGAGCGGAGTTCCTGCTTCCCACCAGCAGTGCTGGTATGCAAAGATTTTCAAACCCAGGTAAGGCGAGTGCTGTTTTGGAAAGATAAAATCAGCAGCAAGTGAACGAGCTCTTAATTAACCAAATATTCCCCCTGCTTGGCTTTCCAAATTATTCAATAACTGAACAATTATAATGAGCTCAGCAAGTAATTACAATCTATTCTGGACCGTGCCCTCGCCAACTGCAGCTTTCTCAGCACCAGCTGTGAACGTGCCAGGAAATGAAGCCCATGATGTGTGAGTCAAACAGCTGAAAACAGGAACAAACCACCCCGCCTTGGAGGCAGTGTGAGGAAAACTGCTGCCTCCATCCCGACTCTACGCTGAGTCCTCAAGTGTACGGCTGCCCCAAGACTTAGGAACCATCATACAAACGATTGGTGCGGATCAAATCGGCTGTGCTGCCTCTTCAAGGGTGCTCTAGCAAAGCAGGGCACAGAGGAGGCTTAAGCTGGAGCAGCAGCTGAGGAAATGTCCTATTTTGCCCCCAGCTATGCAGATCGGAGCTGTAGGATGCAGACTCCTTGGCTGGAGCTGCAGGATTTGGTGGGAGCAGTCCCGCAGTGCCCACCTTCTGGATATGCTGTGGAAATCAATAGAGACTTCTGCCCTCTCCCCAAGGAACAGATGGGAGAGGTATGACATTTCCCCAGAGCCTCCAAACTCTCCCTGCGTGTTTTGGGGTCTGGCAGGGGCACCCTCCCTCTGAAGAGAAGTGGGGATGGAAGGAGGGACTGCAGCGTGAGGCAAAGAAAAGATGGAGGATTGAAACAAGAGCACCAAAGGCAGCAACACGCTGAAAGCAAAAGTTTCTACTGAACAAACAAACTGAATGGTCACACTGAATCCACGACCCTTCTGTAAATGCTGCTCTCAGTGCGGGCAGGAGGCTCAGCCTGTGCAGAATGAGGGGGATGCGACACCGCCGAGGTGCAGGTCCTGGGCTGAAGTCAGCAATTATCCACAGACAGAGCTTGGAACACACACCTCACAGCTCCCTGAGATAAACATTGACTGCAGAACGTGAGGGAAGACGGAAGGCCTGTTATGATGCTGCTTTGATGCTTTTTCTTCTTCCTTTCCGAGGTCTAAGCTGGTGCCCTCCCTATTTCCATGCATTACAGAGGTAATGTAATGCCTCCTTGCAAGAGGTGGCTGCTGCAGCACTGAGCTTCCTGCCAGCCTTGGGCAGTTTCTCTGTGATCCCATTTGGGTTAATGAGCGATCCGCCGTGGCACAGTAATGTTTCACCTTTGCCTTGCACAGGTAGTGGAGCCCTCCTGCTCTGGGGCTGTGTGCAGGAGGGTGGCACTGGCGGGGACATGAGATGTTTTCCCAGGTTTAAAGCTTTTTTTCTCTTGACTTTTACTGGATTAAACCCAAGACTTGTTGCTGTCCCCCCCCCTCTAAATAACAGAGACAGATTGTGAATTCCTAGGGCCCCCAGTGTCCGGTAGTGAGAAGATTCACTTGGACGGAAGGAGAGAAAAGAGCAGGTGCTGTTCCAGCTGTGCCACTCCCTGCACTGTGCCCCCACTTAACCCAGAGCTGCAGAGCTCTCCCCATCGCTTTCTCATCCTCCCTAAGAGAAGTCGCTGCAAAGATAGTGGCGGCACCTGGAAATCAGAGCCACGTGTGCCGCAACGAGCTTGTGTTTGTATTAAACAAATGAAAGCAGCAAAGAAAAGCTACTCGGCTGCTGTTTGCTCTGTGGGCAATTACTCATGCTGTGCCTACAGCAGGCAGAAGTTCCTCGATTTAATTGTTCCAAAGAGATGCCAAGAACACAATGACAGGGAGTGCTGCTCTCACCTTCACCGGCCCCACTGCTCCCAACCCATACGTGGGGAGGAGGAGGCTGCCAGGAGGTGAAGAGCAGAGACTTTGCTCCCCACCATTCCTCCTGATCTTGGCTCTCACCTGCAGAGGGGCTGTGGAGCAACGGCGCAATGAAATAATGACGCTTTTATCAGGAGCATCGTTCCAGCTGCGCACCCTGAGATGCCAGCCAAGCACAGCTGCCATGGCTGCGGGCTAAGCGATAATCTTCACTGCCTGCCTGCCATTAATCTAAAAATGGACGAGGAGTTCTTCTGGTACACAAACATTCCCTCCGTTCGACCACTAGTAGCCAACTGGAATCCCAAGCTGTCCCTAAAAGGAGAGCGCTTAACTGCTGTGCATCATACCTCTCATCTGAGGATCTCCAAGCATTTCACACGTGTTACTGGTGTCTTCAAAACACTTGTGCAGAGCATGGTAACCACATCGCTGGTTTATAGGCAGCAGTGGGTGGCTTCTGTGAGGTCACACAATGAGTGCCTGGGGCTCGGAAGGAGCAGCGGGGCCTTCCCACCTCCTCCCACGGCTGATAATCTCCCACAGCTCGGATGTCAAGCGCTGCCCAGATAGGTGTACAGCATCACAGCCCTTGTAAATGTGGGCTTTATTAGCTATCTTGTTCTAAGCCTGCCTGGGATACTTATCAGCAGCCTTCAGGATGAATGGCCTCACCATGAGAGTCCTGTTGCCAGTGATGGGAAGGAAGATAACTGTACATTGAGCGGGATCAGATAACTGCTGCCTTCTGCTGCTGCTGCTGCTCCTGAGCCCTGACACTGAAGCTGCTTTCAAAACGTGGTGGTGGAGGTAACTCAGAAGAACGGCATTGCATCTGGAGCCTAAGATATTCCCTTCTACAGTGTTAAATGAAGGAAAACAACCTCTTATGAAGGAAAAAGCAGAAACTCTATGTATCTATAGGGTTTTCTAATACAGCGTCTCCTCCTGGGTGGCTTCTTGCATGAGCTGCCCCTATAGTTCCCAAATATGAAGCCAAGATGTCAAACTAAACAGTGTAGAAGTGTTACGAGTTTGATGGAAGCCTCTGATGAGGTTTGCAGGAGCACGTATGTGAAGCACTAACCGTCTCCAGAGCTCGGTGTTTATGGACACACCACATTTAGATTCAGGAATCTGCCTTGCTTTGTTTGGATGAATTCATATTTGTTTTTAGTTAAGAATTCAGGAGCTGAATTCAAGATCCTAACGGGCGTGCACAAGGAAAGGCTGACGGCACCATAGCGAGACGTGGCTGAAATGAGCTCAGCAGCTCTCACTTCTCCCCTGTCAGCGCCATTTTGGTTTGAGAGCTGTGTGCTCTGCCAAGCGCGGCTGATATCGCTGGGTGGGTTGGTGTTGCATACACTTATTTGTTACTTTTCCTCCAGATAACTTGGTGGAGGACTTGGGTAGGCTCTTTCTCAATGCTGAAGAAATTCAGCGAACTCTTCACCTTGCTCCTTGCTGGAGAAGCATTCCTAGTGTTTACAAAAATACTTCACTAAAAATTAAATGACCCGTGAGTTCTAAGGAGGATCTCAAATGCAAAGGCTCAATGCCAGAAGAATACTTCAGAATTCCTTTTTCCCTTTTAACTGTACCTTTTCTTGGGAAGCAAGGTGGGGAGGAAAACGCTGCACCAGTTTTCCTTCAGTATGCCCCATTGGGAACCTTCTCCCTGGGGCCAGGAGGCCACACTGGGACCACAGACCACTGGACTCAGCACTGAGCATCCAAAGCCCACCAGGCTTCATGAAACTCCAGGCCATCCAAATCTCCCCCCAGTACTTTGCTGCCAGCAACGCATCCTTTCCCCCTGCTGCGCTTTAGGTACGTTTCCCATCAAGGACAAAGAAGCTTGTATCATGGTAATAGTAATTATTTTAAAGAGTACTTATTTCCTGAGAAGCTGCTGCTACAATTTTCAAGACAAAGCAATAGCTGTACTGTCCTTGTTCGTTGCAGAGGAGTTGGGCTAGATGACTTTTAAGGGTCACAGAATCACCAAGGTTGGAAAAGATGTCTAAGTTCATCCAGTCCAACTGTCCACCTACCACGAACAGTTCCCCACTAAACCATGTCCCTCAGTACAACATCTAAATGTTTCCTGAGCACCTCCAGGGATGGTGACTCTACCACCTCCCTGGGCAGCCTGTGCCAGTGCCCGACCACTCTTTCGGAGAACAGTCACTTTCAACTCAAATGGTTCTGTGATTTCTTACAAGCCACAGCAATTAATGCTGAGTCCCTCAAATTCCCCAGAAAAACTGACAGTAGCAAGCATATAATATGGCAAAAAAGATGCCTGGCCAGGCTGATCTGCAGTCAGTCACCAGCCCTGGGTGTTTCCATGTGTGCTGCCAGTGAGGCTGTGCAAAATGATGGGAATAAGTCAGACCAGGTTTGCAAAGGAAGAAATGTGGGAGAGCAAAGTTAGCGCTTGGGAGTGGGCTTCTGTGCATAACAGACTCTTTTTATCCAGAAGATGCTGCAGTAATGTTATATTTTAAAGAAATTAAAAGCTATCGTGTAGCCAGGTTGTAAATCCTGAAATAAAAAGCTCATTTTCTTCCCGAGAACCTCAGGATGGAAGAGTGCTGCTGCCACCAGAGGGACTCCGAAGTACAACGGCCGATGGTGGGGCTGAATTCAGGATTTCCCTTATCTGCTCCCACTGGAGGTTCGAGGTTCGTGCACTTTCTATTCTGACCATGCTGATGGGGCACAGATGGTGCATTCCCTTTTGAGCACAGCAAATGTGTCACCCTGCCCTGGTCTCCTTGGTTAATGCACCCAGCTCTGCAAGGTACAAAGTGCCCATAAAATCACCTCTGTTTCGTGGGATTTCCTGCTATTCAGTCATACAATAGGCATAAAAATGACTGCTAAAATAGGACTTAAAACGTTAATGATTTGCTTGCATTCAGGACTAAATGGCAATGTGGGGCTTTTAAGCATTTACTGTAAATGTGCTGTTAAAAAGCAGAGAGGAATGCGATGAAAAATGTGTGATTCGACGTGAAGTCTGCAGAAAGTCAGCAAGACCCAAATGTGTTCTCCAGGGCATGGGGAGAAGGAGCACTCTTGCTTGTCTCCCGAAAAAAAGGAGCGCTCTCACCTTTCCTCTTTTCAAGTGAAAACAGAGAAATTGCTGTTACTGCAGCAGGTACTCCCTTAGCTTAGAGGAAGGAACGGGCTCGCAGGATGAGCACTTTTCTTTCACCGTCCACTGGTTTTGGTGCTGTGCTTTGGGGAGAGGGGACAGAGCGAGGCATAAAAACCTGAAAGCCAAGGGATGCTGCGGAAAATTTCTCATGATGAAGCTGCTTTCTTTCCTGTAAATAACGTATGGAGTTTTGCAGTGAGAACCCAGAGTCCTACACCCTCCCCAAACGCTCTGGGTGAGCAGTGGACAAAGCTGCCCCGTATGGGAATCCTAAAGGATGCGTCAGCCCCGGACAGCACTCTGTGCCATGGACACAAGGCAGCAATCCCGCTCCAGAGTTAACCACCAGATTGATTTGGTTTTGCTGTTAGACCACATGAAGACCATCTCCCAGCGTGAGCACACGGAGAATCGTCCAGGCTTCCCCAGCTACAGACGAGAGGAACTCACGTTCAAACATCCACCCTTGCAGGATATTTATGAAGCAGTCAAAGCTACTGCCTTCTGGCAGCGTGGCTGCTCCAGCGAGGCAATAAGAGAGCTGTTGTTTACACAATCCATCTCTTAAATTGCGCTCCAGTTCCCGGGAGTACGAGAGATTCCCGGGGAGCCGCGTTCCCAACGCTCTGCGCTCGGCGGCACGTTGCGCACACGGAGGATGCAGCGTTGCACGCTGCGCTGCTAACGGGCTGGCATTCATCATGCACAGCAGTGTTCCCTGATTGCTGGCCAGTTTGCCTTGTTAAATCGGCTCTCCCCTGCCCAAATGCCATGCTTTGTGGTGCCAGCTAGTTTACTGGTTCTTTTTGCGGAGTAAGAGCATGCGGGTTCACCAGAGCCTGATGGCAGTGAGGAGCAGCTCTGGGTGGCAAATGTGACAAGTGGCAAACCCATAATATTTCAACTCCATCTGGATGCTCCCCAGCAGCCCCCTGATGCTGACTGTGCTAAGGCTGCAGCATGGTCCTGCTGGGGACAGCGAGGGCAGGGACACCCAAAGTCACCCCACACTGTGGTAAGACTATACTTACTCTGCTCTTATTTATTTTCCCAAGCACAACCCTTTTCCAGTTTCCCCTTCTTGCTAATAACCACGGTTTTAGTCTTGTTGGCACTAGATGTTCTTGCATGTGATTTTTTTTAGCCAAGAAGTGTACTCCCTAATACTCCTCTTAATACCTCTGCAGCTCTCCCAGCTTCCATTATACACCTGATGACGTACACACTATTCCTATGGAGTAAGCATCCGTCCTATGGCAGCCTTGTCATGCTGTGGTGGGACGGTGGCCTTTCAAGGACCTTCTCCTTGGGGAAGCACTGGAAACCAAACCCATGAGCACTGCATCAGCTCAGGCTGGGTTCTTCTTGTGATCCAAGGCCATCACAGAATGGCACAGCACACCTTGGGGATGACGCGTGTGCTCCAACCTTCCCACACTGCCCTTATGCTAAGGCTTAGAATCATAGAATCCTAGAATGGTTTGGGTTGGAAGGGACCTTTAAGATCACCTAGTTCCAACCACCATGCTATAGGCAGGGACACCTCCCTCTAGACCAGGGCTTATCTCTGTTGTTCTTACAGGGGAGTGACTTCCAGCCTCGGAAGTGGGAAGGAAAGGGAAAGGAACAATGGCTTCTGAATGAATAATAATTAGAAAGGAATTAGTTCCTGAAGAGTTGTTCTTTTCAAGTGGTGAGGGCCGGTCTACCCTACCAATTCCCAGCAAGAACTGTGCTCCAGTTCCCCTTGTTGGGAAGGGAGTTGGCACCATCAGGTTCATTCCTACCACCCAGCCCGGAAGGCAGCAAAGTGGGTCGCCAGTGTTTCAAACAAAGTCCTGTGGTTAGAAGCAATATATGGCAATGCTAAGGCGAGTTACTTATTCCCCCTCCCCAAAAGCACCCCAAAACCCACACCAACATCAAGAATGCCTGACTGCCGGCACAGGAACGTGTTTCCCTGGTCTTCATCCAACACATGCTCTGGGGAGGTTATTTTTCTCCCCTGGTCAATGCGTCCCCTGGGCTGGGAGGGGGCACCTGGTGGAGGTCCATTCTTTATTTTACCAATAGAGGTGTTATAGCTTACAGGAAATTCTAACATCTGTGGAGGAGGTTTTGCGCTAAATGCTACGTGGGAAGAGGATGAGGAAAATATATGGAGGCAAAATGCTTCTGATGAAATGTCATGAATCAACGGGTTCCTTCCGTGAGTGTCAGGATACAGGTTTCAGTCATTATTTTGGAGCCTCGGGTCTTTCAGTGATGGCATTATAACAATGTTTTTTTTTCCCTTCCGAAGTCAATTTTCAGATTTTTCAAACTGTTGTCTGTAGAGGAAGGGACCGACTTAAAAAAACCAACAAAACCCCCAAAACTGTGGGAAATGAAAATCATCTCGGGTAGAACACCTGAAATATTACAAGCCTTTGTAGATAACCCTGCGGTTTCTGACAGCTTACCTCGTGGTTTTCAGATGCTTAGAGTTTGCAGTGCTGCTGCAGTGAATTTTAAAAGAGAGACTTTAATCCTGCTCGAGCTGTAGTGCACAATAATGTGACAGGAAATAGAAAAAGGGGCTTAAGGGTCTCCTTACGCACACTTTGAACGGGTAACAGGGATATGTAGGGCAAACCCAGGGCTTGCAGCTAAATTAAGCGATCCCGGGACAATTTCAGACCTTTGCGGATCTGACCCAGCTGTAGCCTGAGGACAGCAGAGGAATCATCACACAGGAGGAACCGCACAGAGCAGAGCTTGAAAAGAGTTTTCTGCAGACCCGAGCAAAGTATCCACCTCACCCTCTGCACCCAAACCAGAGAGGGATTCACTCACGCCAGCTGCTGGCAGGCCTCCCCTGACAGCCCTAAGCCAGAAAAAAACCAAAAAACATCTCAGAGTATTCAGGTGCGCCCAACTGCTTACACAGAGCGACCACCAGACAGGAGGTCTGAGGACCCTGGAGGGCAAAGGGGGCCCAGAGCCCTACCTCGGCCAGACGCTCTTCTGGTCCTGGTGTCTCCAGAGAGCCTCCTCTTCCTCACTTGTCCTTCAGCGTGGCCATGCCCAGGGCCTCCGAGCTGTAGTCGTACTGGTTGCTGGAGGACATGGAGCGTCCCCAGGAGCACTGCAGGTTGGAGCCCCTCTTGCGAAAGGAGGAGGTGAACCTGTAGAAGTTGCGGTGCCTGTTGCGCAGGTACTCCCGGTAGTTTTTGGTGAGCAGGGTGTAGAGGAAGGGGTTGATGCAGCTGTTGCTGTAGGTCAGGCAGGTCACCAGGTAGTTAATGCACTTTTGGGTTTGGGTGGTGAGCTGCAGGGGGCTGCTGTAGAGTCGCACCAGCTGCCAGATCCAAAAAGGCAGGAAGCAGGCCCAGAAGACCAGCACGATGCTGAAAATCATGATGAGGACCTTCTGCCGCGGGGACCTCTTGCTCTTCTCCTTGTGGGGCGGGTTCCGCTGGGACTCCAGGTAGGTCCTGGCCAGGCGCGTGTAGAGGAAGCCGATGATGATGCCCGGGGCCATGATGCTGGTGCTGAACAGCACCGTCAGGTAGGTCCGGTAGGCGTCCACGCTCCAGGTGGGCGCGCACATCCTCTTCACCTTGCCCTCCGCCTTGCTCCCCTCGGTCAGGGTGACCATCAGCATCATGGGCAGCGTGAGGAGCAGCGACACGGACCAGACGGCGCCCGCCGTCACCTTCCTGTAGCCGCGCGAGCGCTTCAGGGTGTCCAGGGGCCGCGTGACGGCCAGGTAGCGCTCGGTGCACATCAAGGTGAGGGTGAAGATGCTGGCGTGCATGGTGAGCAGGTCCAGGCTGAGCAGGATGCGGCACCCCAGGTCCCCGAAGTACCAGTCCTGGGCCAGGTAGGTGCAGACGATGAAGGGGATGGTGGAGAGGTAGAGCAGGTCGGCCAGGGCCAGGCTGACGATGGAGCTGTACATGGGGGCGGCGCAGCGCGCCGAGTGGCACATCACCACCAGCGTGTACACGTTGCCCGCCACCCCGGCCACGTACATCACCGACAGCACCGTCCCGAAGTCCGACGGGATGAGCAGAGGGCCGCCCTCGGGGGGGCCGCCACCGCCCGTCGTCCCGTTGTCCCCCGCCGCCGCCGTCCCGTTGGGCTCCATAGGCGGCGGCGGCGGCCCCACAGCCTCGCGGCGGCTCCGGCCCCGGCGGCGGCGGCAGCGGCCGCTCCGCCCCCCGCGGGATGCGGGCGGGGCCGGGGCTGCCCCCGGGGAAGGGCCGCGGCGCTGCCGGGCACGGAGCCGCCCCGCCGGGCTGCCGGGAGCACGCGGAGCCGCTCGGCCCGGGCGGCGGGAGCAAAGTTTGCGCTGCGCTCTGCCCGAGCCTCCCGGGGCAGCGGCGTTCGTCGCTTCGCTCGGAGAGCGCCGTGTTCCGCAGCGGGGAGAGCCCCGCGCTTCTGCACGTTGCGATCTGTGCGGCCGGGCGCCGCGAGATGGATGCGGAGCCGGGGCTGGAACAGCCTCTTTATTTCTCCGAAGTAGTTTGCGTTCGGAGCGTGGTTTTCCTTCGCTCCGAATAGCGCGGCTGTACGGCAGAGAGATTGAAGTTCGGGTTTCCGTGGCACCTGGCGCTGCGAAGTGGTGCTTTACGGAAAGAACTTTTCTGAGCGGTCAGATGGGAAATGTGAAAAAAAACAGCGAGCGCCTCGCGTTACTGTCTTGTTTTAGAGAAAGCAGAGATGAAGGGAAGCTGTAGTTAACTGACACCTTTCCGAGGTGCAGGAGAGCTGCATTCCCTCGGCTCCCATTGATTTCCAATGGGAATTAACCGCCCTTTTTGCCTGCATCCAGGCTGCTCCGTGCTCGTTTGCCTGTTTTAATCCCTGCTCACTGTGGGTTTGGGAACAGTCCTCTGCGCCTCTGCAGAGTGCTACGGAGTGCTGGAAGTCACCGCTCAGCAGGACTCACCGTAGGAGCGGGACTGAGCCACGTAGGATGCTGTCTTGGACGCTCAGATGTAATTTGCATTAAGTTAACAAACACACAGGTAGCTCTGCCCTGCTACCCGGTGCTGCTCATGATTGCACGACAGTTAAAAGCTCCACAAATGCTTAAAACCACATTCAACAAAACAGCAGGTTTGAACGCTGGAGGAGTGGGATCTCAATAGAATCTTAGGCAGAGATCGGCTCGGTCAGGGTCAGCGAGCACTCAGGCAAAAGTTTAGACACAGTCATGAGATGGAGAATGTTTTTCCCACCCGAAATCGGGGCTCCGTCCCGTGCCAGCGCCGCGGCCGCTGCATTCCTGGGCACAGCTGGGCTGACAGCTGGGAATGCGGCGGAGCTGCACCACGGCCAGGCCCTGCCCGCCCCGATGAACCGCGCGGCCTCCGAGTGAGATCCGGGTTTGGCACACGCAGACCTTCCCTGGGCTGCAGGCGGCTTTTGCAGCCCCGTCTCCTTTTTGTTTCGAAGCTGTTTTCTGCGCTGTTTTCTTCTGTCCTCATTTAACAGCTGGGACGGAAGGCCAAAGGGAGGAGAAGTGGTGTTTTGTTGCCTGCCACGCTGCCTGGCGTGTTTTGAGCGAGCCCAGGAGATGGCAGAGACAAGCAGCGCTCTGAACACAGAACTGAGAGGGGCACGGCACGGAGCCGGGATGCTGCAGGTTCCCGTTTGGCTGCACACACCCCGATGTGCATTTGTCAGTGGGGTGGGTGACAGGAGGAGCGGTGAATTTTCCATTTCTCCAGCTGTCTGAGTAAGGGCTGCAAACGCCTTTCGGGAAGATGTGCTTGAATCAGATGGAAATATAGAGCTCAATGCAGAATTAATGTCAGAATTGGACCTCAGGGGCACACTGCACACAAAGTCAAGGAATCGAGGAGCAATGTGTCTTTTACGAACCTCAAAGTCTGTTAATCCCCATGAGGTTTTTTTTTTTTCTTGTAATGCTCTAAAAGGTATTGATATGAAAATGATGAATAACGTAATCCGCACGCAGAATTTCCCCTTTGGTGGCATTTGTGCTAATGTGCAAAACCGTACCCAGCCATCTTCAAACACCGCTCTGCTTTGCATGTTATTCTCTGTTCTGAATAGGATTTTGTTTTTCAGGTGCTCAGTGCCTAATTTTAGAATTTTCTAACAGTCTGCTTACTAGGGAGTAGATAAGAGCAGTGCAGGACCATTTGTGCCCAATGCTTTTTTTATCAGGGGAATAGCTGGTGCTCCATTGCTGGCTCGTGAGGTCAGCGTGCATATGGGGCTGGAAGGTGAGGTCCTGGAGGTGGCAGGGTCATAGAATCACAGAATCATTATGGTTGGAAATGACCTCTAAGACCATCTAGTCCAACCACCCACCTACCACCAGTGCTGTGCACTGATGGCTGCAGACAGCTGTGATGGGCTCTGTAAGGGCGCGCTGGGCAGGAGGAAGGCACTGAGAGTGCTCGGGAGCAGAGGCTCCCTGCTAGGACCTGCCAAATCAGAGAGCTCCTCGTACAGCATCTGTGTGAGAAGAGTGGAGACCGAGCCAGCTCTGGAGGAGAGCACGGGTGAGGGTTCTCAGATCCCAGACACATGCTGCTGGATGAGATCTATACATTCATTTCTTAATCCTAAGCGTAGCGGCTCGGCGCTATCATCTGTTGGTTTAGCGCCTGGAAGTGGAATGTAATGCTGTGATGGAAGTGGAAGGCAAAGAAACAGAGAAAGCAACTGCAGCATAATGTCCCCTTGGACACCCAGAGACCGATCTGGCTGCATTGCTTAAATGAATAGCATGTGCCACGCAGCCTTCTCTCAAGTTACAAACACGCTGATAGATAATCTCTGCAGCTTGGCAATTGAAGCTCGTTGGAGCAGTGTTTGCTTTCTGCCACAATGTGCGCAGGTATTCATCTGTCACTGAAATTGTTTCTGAACCAGAATCTTCAGGTTGGATGGTAGGAAAAATATCTTCTCTGAAAGAGCGGGGATGCATTGGCACGGGCTGCCCAGGGACGTGGGGGGATCACTGACCCTGGAGGGGTTCAAGGACTGTGGAGATGTGGCACTGAGGGACGTGGCTGGTGGGCATGGTGGGGGTGGGCTGGGGTTGGGCTTGGGGGTCTGAGAGCTCTTTTCCAACCTTAATGATTCTATGATTCTTTGATTCACTCAGGTGCAAAGAATTCTTGAAGGCCATGGACTGTGCGTTACCCACTGATCTCAGTGCAGTCACTCCTGATTTGCAAAGCTATAAGCAAAACCAAACGTCACCCCCTTCTTCTGAAAGCTCATCATTAATACATTGACATCTGTCTCATGTGGTCCAACATCCCTTTAAATTTAAATCTACAAGATCTACTCTCACCTCCTGCTCTTCTACAGCCCTTGAGGCTTCAGTAGAGTGCTGCAATAAGCCTGAGATCTCTGGTCCAAAAAAGTATCCCTGACAAAGACTATGGTGTGCCACAAGAAAAGAGGGGATCAAAGGCTTTGTCCTCGCTTTTTGCAGTAGAGGAGCAGTGCAGACTGCATGCAGTTCTAGTGACAGAGCAGGCAGAGCTCTGGCAGAGCCTTTAGGATCTTCTTATGTTAGAACGTTTGAGAAGAGATCATTTTATGATGGCAAAAATAGATGCTAATTGCTCCGAGTCATCTCCTGTGGAAACTCAACCCACTGTTACCTTAGAGTGGAACTCGACCTTTTGTTAATAAAGGGTTTCACATACTGGGAGCCCTCTTTGAGCTGCTGCCCTCCCTGAGCAGCGTTTCTCTGCGTACCCCTCCACTGCATGCAGGTCAGCTTTCTGCATGGCACAAAGGCATCTGCTGGAGGAGCTTGGTAGGTGTCAGGAAAAGGTGGGAGCCCTGGCAATCTCCTTTTGCCAAAGAGTTGCAGTCCAGGCTCACATTCACCATCTGGGTGGGAGCCCGCTTGAGACAGTGGGAGCTCACGTCCTTTCATTTCAATGGGTATTGGAGGAATCCAGCAATTAAACAAAGCCCCAAACCAAACAGGAACCCACATACCCACATCCCCCACTCTGAACAGAGCTTCAGAGCAGAGCTGGATGCAGCCCTGGGGATGCTGGAGTGGAGCGGCGATTCTGGAGGCATTCAAGGCCAGGCTGGCTGGGTCCTGGGCAGCCTGACCTAGTGAGTGGCACCCAGCCCATGGCAGGGGTTGGAACTAGATGATCTGTGAGGTCTCGTCCAACCGAAGCCATTCTATGACTGTATGACTCTGACGTGGCAGTGAGGATGCTCTGCGGGATGCACGCACCTCCTCAGTAACCCCACTCCTGGTGCAGCTCCTGGGGCGGGGCTGATGGGTGCCCGCACATCTCTCCCCATTATTTCCCTCCTGCAGACATGTGCAGGTGCACGGTGCAGAGCAGAGCAGGGACTCCGCTCTCTGCCAGGACTTTTCCATGCTCTGACTTCTGCTTCCAGGTTGCAGTGCTGCTGGAGAAGCTGGGAACCATTCATTGTATTTTTATTCTAACTGGCGTAATGGTCTGAGGGTGTGTGTCAGAGCCTATCACTGTCAGACGTCCGTGCTGAAGGGGGATTTCAGCCAGTGCAAACTGCAGCTGGGTGGGTGCTTACATGGGCTTAGCGAGCACTCTGAAGTCCCCTTTGTTCCAGGTTTTCCGTTGCCGTTGGATCAGGCCCCAGATTTTGTCTCTCTTTAGATCTGCCTTCCAGTTGATTTAAAAAGCCTTGACCCAGCAGAGCAGAAGCCTCACGCTGTGCTGGGTCACGCCGAGCTGGGGGCTTCCCTGGCGCTCACCCGTGGGTGCTGTGCTGGCCATGCTGGGCGAGAACGGATGCAAGGAGAGAGGAACGACGATAAAGGGACCGCAGGGATCTGTTCCTTTGTTTCTCAGGGTGGGGCTGGATCCGTTTTTATAATTTCACTGCAGATTGTATACCATCAGAAAATCAGTTTTCAGGAGGCTTAAGAGCCAGCCCCTCGGAGCACTGCTCTCTCCCTGCAGGCTGCAGATAGCCAGGAATGCTTGTTATTCTTCACTAATCAGCCTGGGACTAGACCAGCATATTTATGTAGAAACACTAATACTTTTATTACCAAAGGCAGCCCAGCGTTCAGGCCCCTACAGTTTGTCTAGAAAATTGAATATTTGATTTTCCCCCAGTAATGGTGTGTTTTTCTCATCTCCTGGCAGTTTGCACAAAAGCTCTGAAGTATGTGACATACAGCAAAGAGAACATCCAACCCTGCTGTGCCATCTGAGCCACTCACGGTGCAGTGGGCATGTCCCTGGCCTCACAAGGCTCCGGAGCCATAAAGCTGTTCCCTGCTTCCTGATGGGAATTCATGCCTTTGCCTTTGCTGTCAGCAATAATTCATGCGTGTTTACTCTCAAAGCGTGCAATATTAATGCCTCCTTTTAATATAAAATGTACCTAGGGCTGGTAAAGGGGGGTCGGTAGCCCTGGGCACTGCTGTTGTCCAGGCATCTTTGGAAGAGATGCTTTGGTGATGCTTCCCCACACGGTGGGTTTGATGTGAAGAGCACATCTCCAGCAGTAAGTCCTGATTTGGAGTCAGCTGCATCTGTGCTGCCATGGCAAAATAGGGTGATCCCCTTTTTATAGGACCATAGAATGGTTGGGTTGGAAGGGACCTTAAAGATCATCCAGTTCCAACTCCTCCTGGGCTGGGTGCCCCCCCACCAGCTCAGGCTGCCCAGGGCCCCTTCTGGCCTGGCCATGGGGCACCCACAGCTCTGGGCAGAGTTTCTGTACCACCAGCTATAGGTAGAAACAGCAGTACCTTAAAGTTTGCAACAACTGGTCCAGAAGCTCGTGAATATGAGGTGTGGGACTCCTGGAAAGGAGGGATAGGAGGTGGCACGGCAGCTGGGAATTGCCCTGACAGTTTTCCTTCACAGGCACCAGTTAGGGGGTGGATTTTTTGCTGAAGTCCAGAAGAGAGGCTGGGATTTCTCTGCCTCCCTCGGTGCTCAGGACGAGCACACGAGGACAGCAGCAGCTTTACCTGTCAGCAACAGGGGAGGTCTCACTGCTGCAGAAGAGCCTTACTCATATTCCAAATAGAATTGTAGAACCACAGGATGGTTGGAGTTGGAAAGGACCCTCAAGGCCACCTGGTGCCACCCCCTGCACTGAGCAGGGACACCCACAGCTCCATCAGAGCTCAGAGCCCATCCCTGACCTTGGGTGTTTGCAGGGACACAGGGCACCCACCAGAACAGCATAAGGTCAGTGGAGGTGTTCCACTGAGCTTGGACACAAGGATGACTCAGAACTCTTGTAGACCCAATTCCATTCTGAAAATGGAATTTAAGCATTTTTTTCAAAGTTACACTGTATGTATTCTGTGCTATTTTTCTCCAGCAAGGGAAGCTGTCTGCACTGCATTATGTATTAGGCTCTGGAAAGCATAACTAGTTATGTAATTATTAGAATGATATTTGCATTCACAACTTGGATCTATATAACTCATATGTTAATGCATGCTAATTAAATGCCCAATTAATCATTTAAAATAAATGAGGTTTGAATCTATATAGCTATCACGGGCATAGTAAATACACATTGCTCCTGAAGAATAAACCAGGTGTGATTTAATATGCAACTCCAGTCCTACGTAAACACACAACGCCGATTATTTAGAAAGGATTCAGAGCGTTTCTTATTCACATTGCACAGCTACTGCTGGCTGAGTGACAGTCATTAGGATGCGTTTTGCTACTTTTTTACATTATGGCACATTACTACTTCCAGCTGTTTCAGCCATCTGATAAGGCACACATTCATTAAGCTTTACCCTACGAGGTGCAGGGTTTGCTCATGTCTTAATCCTTCAGCTACGCCGCCAGTTGTCTTTGTGGAGTTTGAGGCTGTGTGGCTCTGGCAGGGCGTCTAGCATCGCTTTATCTGCAGAACTCAGAAGTTCTGCGGAAGGTGCTGCAAGTCCACAGCGTTTGATGCTTCTGATTTGAGAAACATGCAAAGCTGCTGCTGCTAGAGAGGAAAACAGGCAGCTGAACACTCTATCCCTTTTAGAAGTTTCTTACCCCCGGGCTCCTTTGCCTCTTTATTCTCCCTACATCTCTATTTACTTATTTAAGTTTGCATATTCCATCATCAGGGCAGCTGGAGTTTACTTCCCCCACGCTCCTTCCCTCCTTACTTTGTTCGTCCTCACCCTTAAGAGCTGGGTGCACTGATTTTTGGGATCTTTAATTTTCTGGAGATAGCAGTACCTCAAATGGATGATTTCATTCAGAAACCAATCAACCTAAATCATCATCAGTGCTAAGTAATAACTCTAAGTTCAACGTGTTTTCCTCAAGGGTCTGTCTGAGTTCAGGCTGTGCTGCAGCTGTGGGGTTATTTAGGTCTGAAGCTCACCTGAGACTTCATCAGTAAGGTAGGAGAATGCCAGGAATTATTCTGACATTTCAGCACTGGTTTTCCAGAAGGTCCCTGTTTATCCTTTCGAGTTACTTCAGCTCTATTCTAAGAACCAGGAACACAAAGGATGAATATTCAGTTTGGTGTCACTTATTCTTCTGATCATGTCATTTCCCAGCAGAGAAGTGCAAATTTCCTTTCTCTAACAGCAACATGTACTGCTGTATATTAGGAAGAAAAAATGCCATTTCACATGTTCAGTTTTGACAGGTCTGCAAAGGAACCGGCCCAGACAGCAGATCCAGGAGCAGCAACAAAGGTCACGAGAGCACTTTTTCTTCAAGTAACGTGAAAATAATGGGGATGATGGAATAGTTTACTACAGAAACCAAACATAATTCTGCATCCTTGGTAATTTTGTTGGCCGGTTGCATTCTGGCAAGCTCAGAGAACACAGTATGTACTAAAAGAGGTACATCTTCACATACTTCAAGCACGCCCTTCCCTCCCCCCTGTTAATTCACCCCATCACACAGGTGTCCTCCAGCTCCTCATCACACTTTGCCTGAGGGCTGTCCTGCTGTGGCTGTACCAGGAGGACTGATGAAGAGCCTTTCATCTCTGACTCATTTGCCCATTTGGGACCCCAGCTGATGTTAACCTGAGCTAATTACCAGATGGCTCTCAGGTGTATTCTGTTGAGGGATCTCAAAACAATCCCCAGAGAACAACAGAGCACCATACAGAGCCATGTAAGCTGGAGCTGATGGAGCTGTCCCGGGGTTAATTTCGTTACAGAGAACCAACTTGAAGCAATTTGTAAGTTGGTAGGTGGAGTATACTTAGGCTGTTTCTTTTCAAAAGAGAAATGGGTGATTTTAAATGTCATCCCACCCTTCTCTCATTAGTGTAAATGAACTTGAGAGTGCTTTTCCATGCTGAAGGTCACCACATGGAATAGAAATTGCTCAGTAGAGCTGCAAGCTCTGCAAGGGTGAATGATTTTTAAGGTGAAGTTAGGTATAAGCGCTGGTAATGCTACAAGTTGTGCTACTCTGCTCTCTGTGATTATGCTCTTCTGTTTCAATGCGTGTCTGTATCTGCATGATGTTGTTTGGGAATTGGGGGCAGGCTACATCATGGTGCTTCTCTGCGTGATGTTCTTATGCCCAGTGCTCTGGGCATTAAAACAGAAGAGCTCTCTCCTTTAATCCTGTCCAGTGATCTCTCATAGGGATTTTGTGATGCATAGCTTGTAGTGGGAACTGAGGAGTAAGAATGACATGTGACTTTTTCATGGTGGCATAAAAACTCAGATTTGGGCTGAAGATTGGCTTCTAGGCACATCTCCTGTCACTCTGTGTCCTTTATCAAGTGTTTTTCTGCCCATTGGGATGGATTACATCAGAATAGGTGGCTCTAGCAGCAGCACTCTGCCATTTGTCCTGGGTTTGCAAGGATTGGTGGTGCGGTGGAGCTGGCTGATGGACGAGGCAGGACAGGGGCTGGGGCTGCTCTGGTGTTGGTGCCTTTTTCTGGAAAGGAGTAGGGAGTGTGGCAAGCGGGAAAGAAGGGTTTGCTGAGAATAAATTTGACACAGTGGAACAAAGTGTTCTCCTTAAATGTGTTCTTCAGCCAGAATAGCAGCAGCACTTCTGCCAAGTGAGGGGCCTGCTGCAAGAACAGTTTGGCAAGGGGAAGATATAGCCAAATTTGAGTGAAGCAGCCTGATAGTGGGTGGCTGGGTTATGCAATTTTACTGATATTCAGCATCCATTATCTCTTGCAAAGCTTCTCTGAATGAAACTAAATGGTAGAGCAGATGACTTATTTTGTTTTCTTCTAGTTTTTTTTTTTAAATTTTGTTGTCTTCATTGCCCTCTTTCCAAAAGTTGTGCATTTAAACACTTCCATTCCAGTTCTTGAAACCTGAGAAGGAAGATGGGGAGGACAGAGGTTGTAATGAAACCCTCACTGGCAACCTGAGGGTAGAAGGGGAATATGAGCTATTGCAGGGTCAGAAATTCTTGGATTTGTTGAAACTTGGTCCTGGAAGAGATGAGCCAGAAATGAATCCTTAAAGAAAAAGAGGAAAAACAAATACAATATCCTTCCACTTCAGTGTGCTCTTTTGTAAGTGTAGTCATTTCTGGGAGAGGTATCAAGACTTACTGCTATTCTTGACGCTGCTATGAGGGATGAATGAGCTCTCATGAATGGAAGAATCATCATCATCATGCAGAAATCGGTGTGGTTTGGCCTTGGAAAGAGTGAGTGTAGCTCAACTGCTTGTGTACAAACAAGAATCCTCTTCTAATTGCCTGGCTTGCTGAGGAAGGAAATTTAGCTGTTTTCTACTCAGTGGGAGTAACTTTGACTTCATGAGGATAAATTTAGTTGGTTACGGTGTATTTGAGAACACTATTTTTTGTCCCTTGTGAGATCTTACTTAAGGATCAAGAGAGGACTCAGCTTGGGGTTCAACTGCCACAACGATGTCAGAGCTGAAGGAGAAAGGTTGTTGTCTGTAATGCAATCTTGTTGACATAACCAGTGTGATCTGGAGCCCATGGGGGATGATAAAGACAGGCAGCCCATGGAGACATGTTGCACTGTATGGGGGAACATGCATGATACCCCTACCACGACAGAACCTGCGATGAGTTATGATGTGAAACAGTCTTGCACAGAGCAAGAGGAACCACTGCTGCCTCCAGAGCTCTGCTGCTCCGAGGCCTCTCCATCTGGTGGCTGCTGCCAGAGAGCTGGAAACGCTCTGAGCTGAGCGTTCCTGGGTTTTGATCCTCTGGCTGCCTGTGTAAACGTGGACCAGCTGCTTCCACCTTCCGTGCTTCCCGGAGCAGTTCCCAAACAAAAGCACGCTCGCTGTACATTTCCAATGCCACTTTGGCAGCGCATGTATTGACTTTTCCATTTTCCTTTTCTGGATTTTGTTTCCTCTCACCTTTTAAGTTTCTTCCATTTTGCCCAAGGGAGTACTTATGTTCTCAGATTAAAAACAGAAGTTTGTTCAGGTTGATTGTTAGTATGCTGTCAAACAGTATTTTCCATATAGAAATATTTATTTTACTTCAAACCACATTTTTCTGATGGAAGAAGGGTTTTAAAAAGTCTGCATCTGGTAGCTTCTGTATGTAAATGTTTCAGTGGTTCTGTGATTTCTTGGAGCACAAAGATTTCATGGAGTGAAAAGGGTAGCCCACTTCTTTTGCTGCTTGCTTTTTGCCTTCTAGCCATAGTGAATCCCAAACATATTTATGAGATGTGACTGGACTCCATGGGAATCTGTTTCCCAGGGAATTGGATTATTCAGTGTATGTGAACAAGTATCACCCAGGGGAGATGGACTCAGTGATCTCCCAAGGTCCCTTCCAACCCCTATGACTCCATGGTGCTGCTCTTTGGACACAATGGCTGGTCTCTGGCCATCGTGTAAACCCAGCAAAACAAGTCCAAGCCCACAGCTAGCGGACCTTCCAGGTGGTGTTATTGCAGTCCTGTGTTAAGTAATCGGAGGTGAAAGTGGTTTTAATTGGGCTGCGCACAGATCTCCAGTGAAATAGATCTTTAACTTTTGAAAATCAATAGGTAGACTCAATCTACAGTAAAGATTAAGGCTGTTACTGATTAAATGTTGCTCCTTCCTTCCCTGAGGGCATAAAGTTTGCCTCTTTAACTGCTTTAGCTCTTAAGAGAGGCTTCCACAGAGGGTGAAGAAATCTTAATTTTCTCAGTATTTGAAAGAAGTAACCCTATCATACCTCTTCCTGTTCCCAGACCTCCTGTGTATATTCTAATTAAAAGCTCAGCCTTCCAGATTTCTCCGGATCCATATGGGTCTTTAAGAAGAACATTAGCTGGTACTTCGTAATGCTTTCTGAGTGGCTGGAGTGATGTTTCCAAGCAGCCGAAGGCACGGCTGTGGTTGGCAAGGCAGCGTGAAAAGTCCTTCATTTCAAAGCACTGCTTTTCATACAGGAGCACGAATATTTCCTCTTCTGCACTGACAGCATCCATTTTGCAGAAAACAATAATGAGAGAGGAAACAGGAGGTTTTATCCCAGGGCCATGTCACCAAAGGCCAGGCTTGAGCCTGAAGCTTGGTTATAAAGACAGCAGCCTGTCTTTAACTTGTTGTTCCTGCTTCTCTGTACCCTTTGGAGACCTTGCCACAAACAAAGTGTTGCACGACATTCAAATCTGGAACCGAAGAGCCTGTTCTGCACGAATCTCATGCTCCCTCCTGCCACCTGTGCTTGGCAAATTAAAAATGAGGAAAGCCTCCTAGCAGAGCTGAGTGGGCTACTGAAGTCACAGGGAGTGCAGCAGATGATACCTGGAAGTGCAAAATCAACTCAAGCATCTCACTGATGCAAACCCTTCTTTCTCCCCAGCAGCTGTTATCCAGGCTGACCTTCTCCCTGCTCTCCATCTGTGCTAATTAGATGAGGCTTTGAGGTATCAGTCCTTTCTGTTAGTGATTTTTGTCACAGATTTTCTAGCACTTTAGCCAATTGTGTTCCAAATTAACCTTTGGCATTCTGTGATGGAGAAATGGTGTTGATCCCTGATTAGTGCCGTGTGAAGCTGCTGGCAGTCATTGCTATGAGTTAGTTCTGCTGGGCTGGTGAATTCAGGGCAGTTCTTCCTGTTGCAATTAAAACACAGAACCTGCAATGTTTCTGCACCAGTAGCAGCATGTACGAACACGCTAACCCAGCAGTTCTCATAGAATCACAGGGGTTGGAAGGGACCTCTAGAGATCGTTGAGTCCAACCCTCCTGCTAGAGCATGTTCCCTACAATAGGTTGAGCAGGAAAGTTTTATATGGCGGGCAGAAGAAACCTGAATCTATATCTTAAAAGGAGAGCAACGAAATGGAATTCGTAATACAAATTACTGTTTTTGATTCTGCCTTACCTTTCAGCTTTAAAAATCCGAAGAATCATTAAGATTCGAGAAGACCACTAAGATCACTAAATCCAACACCAACCCATCCCCACCATGCCCACTGACCATGTCCCTCAGTGCCACATCTCCATGATTCTGGAACACTTCCAGCTGAAAGAAATATAAAGTCAGAACTTAGGAATATCATGCTATTCATGGCTCTTTGAAGCAGAGAGTATGGCTTTCTTATTTAACTGAAATCTAATTTTATGATACTTCACTTATTACATTGGCAGATCATAGTGTCATAGAATGGCTTGAGTTGGAAGAGACCTCAAGGATCATCAAGCTCCAACCCCCCTGCCACAGGCTGTGGTAAGTGGTTTTGGAATGAGGCCATGGGTTTGCACAAGCAGGAATTAAAAACTGTCAACTACAGACAAATACTACATGCCAGCGAGTCAAAATGTGCAGACAGTAGCAGCCATGTTTCAGAAACAAAATGTTGGCACTATATTCTTCACTGCCATCAGAAGAAGGAGCTGGTTGCTGAAAAATGGGATCCATTTTAGGTAATAAATCCTTATGAGTTTTTGTTTGTTTGTTTGAGTCATAGAATCTCAGAATGGCTTGGGTTGGAAGGGACCTCAAAGACCATCCAGATCCAATCCCCTTATTGCAGCAGGGTTACCAACCACCAGATCAGGCACCACATCAGGTTGCCCTGGGCCCCAACCAACCCACGGATGAGTCTCAAGTTAATTTTTTTTTTTTTTGAAGGTCTGCAGAGATCTCTGCACTATCATTGCACAGTAGTACATGTAGGTAGATGACACCATACCCTACCTGGTCACAACTGCCACCATTGCATCTGAAAGATGTCATAGTCTCTATATTTTGGGTTGTTTTTTTCTTGTTGTTGCTATGTGTTTTTTTTTCTTTTTATTCTCTGTTCTTGAAGTTTCTGCGCAACTGTGTGTGTGCTCTGCTTGGAATTTAAACAGACATTTGGGAAATGGCTGTTAGCTATTACATTCCTTGGCTTAAGTGTCAAGAAACCTAATGGGATTATCAAATGGATTTTTTTTGGTGAAGTTAGCGGAGGTATTGTGATGGACCAGGAATATTTGTTTTTAATCTTTTTCCTCTTGCTACTATCATAGTAATTAGGAGAAGCAACAACAACATAGAAGACATAATTTCTCATTGTCCCTTCTTTTTTCTTCCTCTAATGCTGGAGCAATGAGAGGATCTGACAGAGAAATGTCACTGAGCTGTCAGCAATGCTTCTATAGCAACCTGCAAAGAGCACTTTATGGCTTTGTTTATTGAGAGCAAGAAGGGTTCCGGAAGGATTTGCTGAAGGCAGGGTTTCTCTGTTTGGAAACCTTGCAGGTGGTGAGGAAGCCATGGCTGGAGCACCTGATTGGAAGCCATAGAGGGTCTGTGGCCTCTGGTGAGACAGAACGTCTCTTTCCCAAGTATGTGCCAGTTTGTGAAAGGTGCCTGGTGACCCTGGCTTGGTGCAGAGGGACGTTGCGTGAGGGCATCAGGGCTGAGCCAGGAACTCAGGCTGCAACGTGCCAGGTTGAGAAAGATGTTTGTTGGTTTGCTGGTGCAAGCCCATCTGTTAGGACTTGGGCAGTGGAGTATCTCGGTGTGCAGCAACCCTCTCTGTGCTGGTGGCTGCAGCAGCAAAAATAATGCTATGAGCCTGACAAATGGTGTTTGGCACCCTGGCAGAAGGCATTGCTTCCTGCCATATGCTGTTTCTGCAGGAAGAGAGCTGCTGGGTATTGAAAACAGCAGTGGGAAAGCTTTTCTCAAGCAGATGGAGCCAAGAACTAAATGTCAGTCAGGCGTTGGTATGGATTGGGCAGGGCCTGGGGCTCCTGATGGCATGGGGGAGGTTGGGGCAAGGTGGGCCTCTATGGGGATGAGGGTATTGGTTGTGCTGCAGCTAAGACCTTAACCAGGGCATGCACAGAGCATGATAGTCACTGTAGGAATGATTGAACAACAAGCATAATTCTCACTATTAATTCATTGGAATTGCTATTTATTGCAGTTGGAGTAAAACCAAGTGTGATACACCAATGCACTAGTAATCTCTTAAATCCAGTTCTCCTTAATGGACCATTTGTGATGGTCATGTTCATCAGCAGCGGGAGAAATCCATGCTTTGCACGTTTCTCTTTACTTTAGGACAGTGTTAGCACCCCCCTCATGCTGCTCCCAGTGCCTGTCCAGCTCAGTAATTGCATTTCTTCCCCTCCTATTGCTTCAGTCTTCTGTGTCAGCCTGAATCCAAGCTCTTGCAGCCTGAAATCAGAGATGCGCAAGCACGTGTGGGTGCTTAAAGGATTGCTTTTGCTCTACATTACATTCGAACAGGTTTGCCCACACGCATTCCTTCTACTTGTAGGATGTCATTATGAACATCTTAACAACATTTTCTGTATGTGATGGTGTGAGCTGACTTGAGCTGTGCTATCTCTGGGTGTAGTCCTCAGTTCTTGCCCCGATTCTTCTGTGAGAAGAAAGAAAAATCCCTAACATGAAAAAAATTCCCAAAGAAAGAACACTGGGAGCTTTCAGGTTAATGAAGTTCCTGTTCTTCCTAGACTTAATGCTGTGGGATCTTGAGGAAATCACTTCTGTGCATTTGTGTGCATCTTTGAGAGTAAGAGAGCAAAAATCACTGCGTATACTGATCCTCAGGCACTGGGAGATGTGGTCTTGGCAGTGCTGGCTCCTCACTGGCCTTTGACTGTAACACCCAGCACAGCCCACTCCTCATTTTAATTACTTTTTGATGCCATAAAGTACCTCCTGGTCTTTGCTTACAACCTCTTCCCCTGTCATTTCAAGTGATGTTCTCTAGTTCTTGAATTGCAGGAGATTTTTAATAGCTGGGCATGGTGTAGTTTGTGGTCATATCTTCTACCTGTCAGCTTTCAGATGTTCACTCGCAAAACATCTACAAGCCATAAGAAGCACAATTTTAGTTGTAAATAGGGTAGACCACCTCTCTGGAGGTTTTCAAGAACTGTGGAGATGTGGCAGTGTGGTACATGGTTAGTGGCATGGTGGTGACGGGTCGATGGTTGGACTTGGTGATCTTAGTGATCTTTTCCAACCTTAATGATTCTATGACATGATTAAGAAAATTCATACTGGTGCTTGTTCACAAACAAGGAGCCCAATTTGCTCAGCTTTTGAAGTCAAATAAAATTTCTGTGGTCTTCAGTGAAAAGATCGGAACACAGAAATGTTGTAACCTCAGTAATTCATTGATTTTTCTAATTGAATCCTTAATCAAAGAAAAATGAGTAAGTTTTGATTCACTTCTCACCCTCACAACAAATAAGGATGCTAACCACCAGAAAAATGTTCTAATGAGTGTATCGTTTTGTCTCTGAAAAGAGGCAAGTGCTTTAAATGGAATTATGGTAATGGTGTGATCATTGTCCGGGCTGCTTAATGAGTTTAGCAGCTGTTCCAATATTAAATATTTTGCACTTAAGAAAAATACCTCCTGTTAGAAAAAGCTGATGGATCTTTTGCTGTTGTGCCGGACACATCACATGTAGCTCTGTGCACTGCCAAAATAACTTCTGATTTGGACACTGCAGTCTTCAGTGGGTTTGGCAGCTTTAGTGCTTCAACATAAATATAAAAATGGATCTTAGATGCTCTACTCTGAACTAAGTAATACATTATATAGAAGTTCAACATTATTAAAAGCATGGGAAAGTGGTTGGAGTGGTGAGGTATTGGGAAAGGATGCCCAGGGTGGGTGGTGGAGTCACCAATCCCAGTGGTTTTCCAGAAAAGGGTAGATGTCACACTGAGTGACATGGTCTAGAGTGGTCATAGGCATGGGTTGATGGCTGGGCTTGATGATTTATTGGTCTTTCCAACTGTAATGATTCTATGATTATATGTATGTACATAGATAAATAAAACTGAACAGAGAACGTCAGGAAAAAGGAGGCTCTCCACCAGGCATAATTAATCTGGGCATTAAGGGATTTTGCAAAGAGGAAAAACATAATGAAACACGTAGGGAACAGTCAAGGAGGGTCCATAGCAGCCCCCAACCCTGATCTAGTTATGAAAATGCTAGACAACAGTCAGAAAATGTGCATGCAAGAAAGTCCAATTGCAGTGGAGTTTCTTGCTTGAGGACAAAATAGTTGCATAACTCAAACTGTGGAAATACTTGTTCTTTTTGCCTTGCCTAGTCTTAAACTGAAAAGGAGGGGGCTGTAAGTTTACATGCATTGTTACTGCCCAGAGAGGTGGTGGTGCCCCATCCCTGCAGACGTCCAAGGTCAGGGGATGGGCTCTGAGCACTGATGGAGCTGTGGGTGTCCCTGCTCAGTGCAGGGGGGTTGAACCAGATGGCCTTGAGGGTCCCTTCCAACTCCAACCATTCTATGGCTCTATGAGGCTCAAATGTGTGACATCCTGCAGGACGTGGTATCTCTTGTGTTGTGCCCCATTTGAATGGAGGTATTCAGTCAATGCACCTGATTATTTGGGACATCTCTTCAGGACTACTTCCACTTTAGAAGTGCGTGATGCAAATGCTCCCACACTCTGTGTTGTTGGTGTAAAGGAGCCCTGTGGGCACTAAGAGTGGCATCTTTGGGAATTAACGTTTTTGTACTGGAGATCTGATATTATTCTCCAGGCTGTTGAAATTTAATTAATTTTAGTGCTTAATAATGATGCTTTGTATCTTCTACTAATCCCTAACCAAAATTAATTCAAGCATCCATGACTTCTGATGGAGATGTGTGTAAATAAGAGCTTCATAAAATTTCATGGCATGGTGCAGGAGGCGATCAGTTTGCCCTCATCACTGGAAATTTATTCACGGTCTCTGAAAGCTTGGAATTGACGAATAATGCGAAGAGTCACGCTCAGAGCATTACAAGATATTTGGAGTATTAAAATGCAGTAATATGCTTCATCCTGTGGTTTGCATGAGGAAGATATTATAGGGTTAAGGAGTACTCAAGAAGTTGAAGGTGCACAGTAGCTCACAGCCCAGTTCAGAGTGAAGTGACAGCAGTCTGATTCACAGCACGCCTCTCTTGAGATGTACACTTCTCTTCATGCCAGAAAAAATGTCAAATTTCATTGGCAGCTGGGTAGGGATCCAGGCATAAAACCTGTAGCTACACTGCAGAGTTTGGGTACAATGGATTTATTGATGTGATTGGGTATTGATTCCTTTCCTAACGCCTATGCTTGACAATGTGGTAGGAGATGTGGAAAATACATGCTTATGTGGAGCAAATATTCTGCTTTTTTCACTTAGTCAATTAAGATACTGTTTGTAAGTACAAAATGTTTGTTCTAGACACTGATACATGAAGTCGGGCTGGGGCTGCATTTTCCAGGAACAAACAGTCCCATGGAATGTGTACTCATTGCTTGGAGCTGGGAGGCATGTCAAATGCAAGTAGATTTTGTAAAATCTCTCCAGTAGCTCAGTGTGAATATCAACGATGGCGGCTTCGTTTTTGCATGATAAACTCATTCAACTATTGAATTACTGGAAAGAAATCTACCACTTCAACAAAGACTGAATGCATCACATGCATTTATGTAAACGATATAATTGTGATTGGTTTCTGATCCTAAAAAGAAAAAAAGGGCTACTTCATAATTTCCCTTTAGTTTTCTTTTATTAAGAAATCAAAACAAAAAAAACAATAGCAAATTCTTTTTTGTGGACCTTCTAGCATAGAACCAGTAAGGTTGGAAAAGACCTCTCAGATCCCCAAGTCCAACACTAACCCAACCCACCATGTGCACTGATCATGTCCCTCAGTGCCACACCTCCACGGTTCTTGGACACCTCCAGGGATGGTGACTCCACCACCTCCCTGGGCAGCCTGTGCCAATGCTTCACCACTCTTTCAGAGGAGAAATTGTTTCTAATATCCAACCTGATCCTCCACTGGTGCAACTTAAAGCCAACCCCCCACCCACCACAACCTCCTGTCAGAGAGTTGTAGGGAGCAACAAGGTCTCTCCTGAGCCTCCTCTTCTCCAGACTGAACCATCTCAGTTCTCTGTATTCATATTGGGTTAGTCCCAGTGACTGGAAATGGATCATCCCTTCCTGTGACGGGTGACAAGCAGCACCCCTTGATTGGTTCCTGGTCCATTCCTGCTTCCCACGCAGACCACAGGTTTCCTTTTTGAGAAGCACAACTTGGGGTAAAGCTCTCTCCTGTCCAACTGCAGAGGCATATTCTAAAGCTCAATATCTCTGATTTTTAGGGGTCTCTAGCCAGGACATGATTACTAAACTCCTGACTCTTTTCTCTCCAATCCTCCATCAACTCTTTGGAAATTATTTTTAAGTGCTGTTTTTTGAAACTCTTCAGGGGGATGCAAAAAAGAATGCTTAATCGGTATGAATAAAACATCCAGTATTTGGTTGCCAAATGGTCCCATGATTCATGAAGAGCCCTATCACTCAAAAGCTCCTTTCCTCCTCTCAGGAAGCCTTGTTCCTACAACTTGAAAAACCAGAAAATGCTAAAGAAACTCTTCAACGCTGGGATGGTAATCAGCAAGAGTCCAAAGTCTAACATTGTTTCGGGTCTTTGGGAGAGGTGATGGCTCTGTGCAGTGTTTGTATGGTGTCTGGCTTCACACAGCCCCAGGCTGGTACCCAAACCACAGCTCCTTGAGTGCTTCTGCAACACCCATCCTGTGCTGGTACCTGGCTTCCTTGCCAGGTGTGCTCTAGCACAGATATACCCTAAAAGTCCTTTTCCAGAGAAAAATGGCTTCTGAAGATGTGCTTTTTGGATGGCACAGGGATGATTCATGACAGCTTCAACCTGGAGTGCTCCGGCTGTGCTCCCTGGCTCAGGAGCAGATGAGCACAGCAGCCTTTGTCCTTTATAATTGATGGCAGCAGAAGCAGTTCTGGCTTCGTTATGTGACGTTTATAGAGCGTGGCACTATCATCTGCCGCTGATCTTGCCTGGAGAGAATTCAAGGCTGAGGTGTCCTGGCTGAGTGTGATTGGTTTGGTTTGGTTTTGTTTTGGGTGGAAGCCAACTAACTTTCCATCACAAGGTTGAGCCCTTGGAGAGCCTTCCCCAGGAGGCTGAGGTACGTTTGTAAACACGGAGCTGGGCTGGGCTCAGAGAGGTCGAAGCCTGAATGCTGGCAGAGACCAAATTCCCTAAAGCTTGGCCCCATCAACATTAAAGCTGAGAAGGTTGGCCAGTTGTGCAGCTACGAATGCCCTGCTCACACATCATAGCTGTCATTTTTACTAGTCCGCGTTTCATAAGCCATGAGCTCATCTGGAAGCAAGTCACTGCTGATCTCAGCCCGTGGCTAATAACAAAGAACTCTGCGGGATGTTGATTTGGGCGCTCTGGGAGTGAGCCCGGGAGGTGCAGTGGCTTTCGTCAGCCCAATGTGCTCTGCCTGGTGCTTTCTGCTTGTCTGAGTCAATGAGATGACAAAACCTCATGCAGCGATGAGGGAACACTGCGTGGCCGTGGTGCCGGCCCTGCAGCAGGTGCTGGATGGCTGTTGTTTTCAGCTCTCTGCGTTAATTAACAAAATAGATTTGATGTGCATGAAAAAGGTGGTGAATGGGAATGCGATGCTTGATTTCTTTTTGAATTTTGACCAAGCAATGAAGTTGCGTGGTATAGAATCACACTTTGATTTTAAATAAAACACATCAGCGCTACGTGAAAATCTCTGGAAACCTTGAAATAACAATCAGGGGAGGGCAAACGTGCAGTGCCCCATAGCTGGTGAGTTTATGAGGCATTAAAGCAGCACTTGGAGACCTCCAGTGCCATATAAACTGTTCCATTACATAAGCATATCATCTTATGCTGGGCTTGTGGATGTGAATTCCCTCCAGGCTGGTAATGGGATGGTGCCACAGCCCAGCAGTGCCTGCTGTTTATTTACTGTATGGGGCTGGGGGCACTGAGACAGCCGAGCAGTGCTGAACCCATCCGGAGCTTCACTGTTTCTCCATAGCAGAAATCACTGCTCAGTCTTCACTCGAATCATATTTCCAGCCTCAAATTTCTTCAAGCCCGCTAAGGATTTATGTAATAAGTTTAAAATCTGGCACAAAGTTTGTACAATAGGCTCAAGGCACTCGGGAGCTGTCAGTCCAGGTCTGACCCCAGCGAGCAGACAGGGACACTGCTGGTGCTGGCAGTGATGGTGACAGGGATCAGCCTGGATGTGACCCCTGTGGCAAAGCCACGTGAAAGCAGCGCCCGGGCAGTTCCCACAGCTGGAACCATTTGTCTGCATGGCTCCTTGCCTTGAATGGGTTTAAAGCACTTGAATCAGTGAGCCCAAGGAAAAAGTGATACGGAGCTTCCTCTGCGCTCCTCGTACAGGCTCAGACTTGGTTCAGAAGTGTCTTGAAGTAATCTTCAAGTCAAGTTGTGTATTCTGGCAACCTCTGTGCAGATGATGTTGGAGCGAGTGCAGCTTGGCAGTGCCCAGCAGATGAATCACTTGTTTGTCAGTCTCAGTGTTTCTACTCCCAGTGACACCATCATGCCCAAAGGTGCTTTAAGGGATGATCCTTTGGGGTTGGCCCTCTGCACAGCAATGCATTTACCCTGCAAAACAAAGAGCCTTCAGCTGTATTTGTTTTTAACATCCGCGTTGCTGTGTTTGCACACAGAAGGTCTGAAGAATAGGTAGTGGCTTTGGAGAAGCTGGCAGACTCTCTTTGTACCTGGGGCCACGCTCTGGGTGTCAGATACTTGCGTGTCCTGCTGAGGCAGAGAGCCATGGAATATCCCAAGTTGGGAGGGACCCATAAGGATCATTGAGTCCAACTCCTGCAGGATCTGTCCCCAGCTGTCCCACCTGTGCTTCTTTGCCTGAGTTAGGGCTGACGGTGCTTCCTGATGGAATGCTGGATTCCGAAAGCAACGGGTATCCACAAACCCTTTCAGCATCTTTTCAGACAACTGAAAGCAAGCTGTTCTTGGGCAAAGCTGAGCTTTTGTAGGGTTTGGCTGTAAAGCGTCTGTTTCCAATGCTTTATTTCCAAAAATAATTCAGTTTTTGGCTATTACAAAGCAGAGAGATAAGATTTTTTTCATCTATAGCAATCCCTCTTTTTTTGCTGTTGAAATTCTTCATATGAAAATGATACCTGCTGGATCCAATCTGAACACTTAGGAGTTACAGCTTGGATAAATTCTTCAACACTTGCCCAGTTTCGTCTCAGTGGGATGGCTCTCAGAGGTGTATTCATTATTTTGGTATTACTGCACAGGAAAATACAGAGAGCTCTGGCACAAAACTCACCCAGTCATGTTTAAACACTTGCAGTGCCAGTGCGACTGAACAGATAACTTGCACCAAAAACAGGGTGGTGGGGGGAAGGCATTTCTTGGGCTTGATCCATCTCGCTCTGTCTGGGCCTGATGAAGACGTACTGCAGTTATTTAAAGCTAGCAAAATTGAGTGTCATGCACAGAGACTGAGCAGTGCACATCTCTTCCATTGCTCTTCATCCTTAGCGTTCCAGTTTTCCTGGCCACCCATCAGCTATGTGGTTTCCCCGGATGGTGCAGGGCTGGCTGCAGAGCAGGAGGTTAGTGCCATTCCTGTCCCTCTTACCAGCTCGCTGGGTTTTGGATAAGATTTTGCTGTGCCTCAGACTCTCTGTTGTAAACAGATGATAATGTTCACCATTGTGAAGTGCTTTGATTTCAATGGGTAAGATGCCAGGAATTAATTATTTTTATTATGTTGTGACATAGTATGCCTTTCTCATGTCTCTCTGTTCTGTAGCTCCTCTTTTGATGATCCCTTTATTTTCTGCTTGTGCTTTTTTTTCCCAACATCCTAAGGTGTAATTTTCAAGCAGAATTAAGAAGGGAGAGGACTAAGCCAATATATTTTCAGGAAACAGATTGGGCCTCTGAATGATGGGGTAGGAAGGATGAGGGTTTCCACCCATGTTGCTGGTCCAGGTCTGGTTAAAAGCTGTGTTGTGCATCAGAGCATCTGGAGGAAGAAACTGGCAGATTTGGGAGGGAGCATTCGTGCTTCTCATAGTCAGAAAGCAGCTCCTTCTTGGCTGTTTCCATCTGGTGGAACCCATCCACCAAGCAGCTGGGCACTGTTGGTGCATGCTGGGATGGAGGCACCTCCCAACAGCCCAATGTGGGAACACTCACTAGGGTGAGTGTTAGGCTTCTTTTAAAGAAAACTTTGGGGACACCTGTACAAGAACCTTCCCAACTCAAGCCAACCATTCTTGCTGGTTTATCGAAGCTAAGCAAGGCCTGGACCCAAGTAACACGCTTTAACTTCTGCCTGACCTTCATCTGCTTTCCAGCAGCCTTGCAGGTGTTGGTAAATAAATACCATCTGCAGTAATTTTTCCAGCAAAATGCATATGTAGTTGCCATTAATATTAATAGCAGCTATTATTTGCTAAATGGACTTCTTAGTTAACTGTGCATTTATTGCAGGTTGTTTAAGTTGGAGTGCAATCATTGCTATGCAGCAGCTGCAGGCTGGAGGGTGGGCGGGAAAAGGAGAAATAATTAGTTGTCAGGTAGCCCCTAATTACCTGGATAGCACGGTCCTGCTATGCAATTAGATGCTCAGCACTTTGCCATGTAAATAAAGTGACCTGCTTGGCTGGTGGGTCCGATGTAACCAAGGTGGTTGGTTAATGTGCAGCACATTTCCATCTGGAATCTGTAAAAAACTGATTTCTTCCCTAACCTAATTCCCCCTTGGTGTAAATCTGACATCCGTCTTCCTATGGAAGCTGAATATTATGGGCAAAAGTCAGACTTTGGGTCACTTTGCTTTCTTTCTTAGTTGATTAATCTAGCAGGCGTTTATGTTAATGTGCTGGAGCTTTGCAAAATTGAGTTCTCTTATTTTGGCAGCTGGAGTCATTCTGAATTATAATTTAAATGTCTGTTTAATAATCAGAAATTTTTTTTGGTCAGTGAATCTGATTGATGTATCATGGGAGGTAGAATCTCATTTCTCTCATGCTTCCTTACACTGGAGCATTTCAATTTATTTCTCCATCATTAGAATGGTAAATGGGGAGGAAGGAGAGGGATTAAGGATATTTTCTAGGCTGTTATTCATCTGAAAGAGATGGTGCTAATTATGAAGCACCTTTAGCTCTAAGAAAGGCCCAGTGGCTGTGAGAGGACACAATTTGCTCTTGTGCACTGAATTGTGTTGGCTTATACTGAGTACATGCAAACCAGATGAGACTTCAGCCACTGCCACTGATGTGGCACTGAGTGACATGGATTAGTGGGCATGCGTGATGGGTTGATGGTTGGACTAGATGATCTTAGTGGTCTTGTCCAACCTTAATGATTCAGCGATCCTATGAAGCCTCTAAAATTCTGTCCTTAAGGATATTTGAGAATCTTGTAGCTCTCACCCGTGGCTAGATGACACATGGGCCATCTTTGCAGGGGACTCAAAGGTTCTTCAGGGCAGGGAGTCCCTGTGCCAGTTCAGTTTCCCTACACATGATCATCAGCTTCAGATGTGATACTGGAGAAACTGCTCAAGTGATGGGTTTCACGAGTGGTGATCAGCCACACATTCCTTATTTTGAGTACTCTGTTTGGCTCTTCTGGTGACTTATTGCAGTTCCTCCAGCTGTAGTTCACGGTGAACATTCCCAAAGACCTGCTTAATGCAGTGGGGTCAGGCAATGGAGAGATGCAGGCATGGCCAGGAAGGAACCTTGAATTTCTGTCCCTGTTAATTGCAGGGGAGTTGGATTAGATGACCTTTAAAGGTTCCTTCCAACTCAAATAATTCTGTGGTTCTGTGAACTCATGGTGCCCAAGGTATGCTCAGTGGGTGCAGTTCTGAGCATGAAAAATTCAGTGCACTCAAAGACAGATCCTATTATAAACTTAGTATTATAATGTGTGCGTGCTAGGAGGCAAACTGAATTTCTTGAGTTTCCTGTCTTTTGGGTACTTGACTTGACAGCTGTAATAATGCTTAATAATAAGGTATATCTTACTGATGTTCTCACTGAAATGATGGAAAATACAGTTATCCTACAATGAAAGGAAAAAAACCCAGCAACCCTTTGTAACATTTACATGAATTCCTTTTGCAAATAAATAGGATGGGAACCTTTTCCATAGAATCACTAAGGTTGGAAAAGGCCTCTAAGAACATTGAGTCCATTGTGCTGTGTTAATATTCCAGTTCAGAGAGAAGCAAGCAATCTTGTATGGGCAGAAATGTTACTGTTAGAAGGAGTAAAATATACATTTTAAGATTCTGTCAGGTTATGTGCGTACTCCAAATTACACGTGTTTTACATTGTAAAATAAATTGAAAGAATAATTCCTGCTTGGTTTATTTTTTGCTTCTGCTTAAGGTACAATCCAAAAGTGACATATTGAGGGGAAAAAACCCATCAAACCATTTCCTGAGAAATAATAAGCACAACAGCACTTTAGGGAAGAGAATTACTATGAGAAGCAGGTTCTAGGAAATACCTAATGTTACAATAGCTGAATCATGACACCTAATTACTTCTTGCTTTCTGCAAGTACAGGAGTGCTGTAAATCAAATGTTACATTCATTGGAAGAATGATAGAGGGCTCAGTTCAAAGCCGAAAGGCATCATACCATGTGATTGGTGTTGCTGGAGAGATGTATAGGAGTCCTTCAAACCTTCAGATTAAATGCTGCTTGAGAACAGACTCAAATTATTCATAGCCTATTTGTCCATGCACAATAGCGTTTTCTTTTGATCTTCTTTGGGTTACCCATTGGGCTCTAACTTATCAGAACTGAAGTGCAGATAAAAATTCTGTTGTGCGCAGGAAGCAGGAGGACAAAGCTCTCGAGGCAGCCTTGCTTGGTGATGGAGGAGGATAAAAGAACAGAAGTTTTACGTTATAAATATGCAACTCTACAGCTCATGGTTTGGACTTGAATGGTAGCAACGCGATTTGCTTTGACTGCAGGTGCCTGAATGTGCCTGTTTAATGGTTTGGTCTAGAGCTGCCTTTACCTCCTCTGCTCTGTTCTTTTAATGCCTGGATGTGGATTGATGGAAAATATTTCCCAGGTCATTGCATAAACTAAAAAAAAAGATTGTGGTTTTCATTCACCATTTTCTTAAGTCTTTCCTTCTGTGATCTTTCTGTACAAATTGAGCTCTGTCTTAGGATCCTGAAACTCATGGAAGAGATTTGCTTGGTGTCTATATAATGGGTGTTAATTGTTGGATGCTGTAGCACAAGTGTAGACTGCAGGGAATCCTCCTGGCCACTGAGTGTCATTGTTAACTCAGGAGAAGTGGGGTGATGAGCGAGATCTCTTTAATTGAGGAAGAGGAATGTGTGCAGGCAGCTTGGGCAAGTGATGAGTTAGCTGGCTGCCATGGTTTGCTGAACGGCAAGGTTGGTCTTTGAAGAAAAACTGCTGCAAGTTCCCAAGCATCCTGGGAGCTCGGTTTGGTACAAACCCGCTAAGTAGGTGACTGTGTTCCTGTAACAGGGTGGGATCCTTGGCTGAGTTGAGTTCAACACCTTGAGTTTTGGGGATTGTCACATCTGGGCACCTAAGGCTGCTCCCTGTTGTCTCTGGTCCTATCTTGATCCATCCAAACTAGATAGCACTTCTAACATCTCCCTGGGCCCTCTTCCGTGGGGCTTGTGCCGCTGCACTCATCTCTGTTGTGCAGGGTGAGAAGTGCTGCTTTTCTCCCTACTCTGTTATGCCATTGTAGTGCTCAGCACAACGAGTCTTTGCTGTACAGCAGTGACAGAGCAGGGCTGGTGTCCTCATACAAATGCAGGGTCCTCTTCTAGCTCCCAAAGCCTTGAAATGCAATAGTCCAGAAGAGAGCCGTCACCACCAGATTATTTCCATAGAAGGAAAAATACTTGAAGAAAAGCAGTTCAAACAGTGTTTGTGCAGATGTTTTCAAATAGCGAGTGAGTTTTATTACCTGAGTATTGCCTCTTTATGGCTACATGTACTGTAGGAGCAGAGTGAAATTTCCTGATATCTAAACTTGTGAATTAACACTTTTACTGAATGTATTATTCAGAGGGTTGGTTGGGAACCTTGAAATTCCCGTGCCTTACTATGAACTGTTTGCTGTGCAGGATAAACTTGTCGTTATCATCAGCATCAGCAATGTTGGAACTAAGATAAGGAGTCTGTTTTCTGGATTTTGGGCTTAAAATGTGCCCTGCATTGGCATTCATGTTAATAACTCTGACTTGCAGTGATGGCAAGAGGAAGGGATGTGGCTGGAAGGCATCAGCCTGGGGTTCAGAGGAGGAAACTATTGCAGGTAGGAAGGAATGTGATGTAGGTTGCCAGGTTAGTGCATTTTAATGCTTCTTCTGAATACCATCTTGCTCTTACCCCTCAGAACTGCCTCATGTAGAACAGTTGCTTCGCTGGCTTGTCTTCACCTCTGGGAAAAGAAAGGTATTTTCTCTGCAGAATGGCAAATCTGTCTCAAAGCTCCTATATTATTGGAAATAAGATGCTGGTGTTTTACTGACTAAGCAGGAGATGAAGCCCTCTCCAACTGCATTAACTTCAGCAGGATTTAACAGCAAGATCCACTATTCCTGGTAGATATGTTGTCATGAAAACACCTTTCTTCCCTTATAAAATCTACTTAAACCGGGCAAGGGCTTTGCAAATCCCATCTGGGCGGTGCAGCTGCCGTGGGGCAGCCAGGAGGAATTCCACCGTCTGCCCGTGTCTCGCCGTCTCGGTGGAGAGCAGGGAGGAGCGGGGTGGAGGAGAGGCTGATGCTGAGCCAGAAACCACCTCCTTCCTCCTCTGCTTTCCTTCTGTAGCCCCATAGCTGTGGTTTCGCTCCTCGCAGTCCCAAAGTTGAGGTGGCTCTCTCCAGTTTGTGCTAAATCACTTTTCCTTTGGCGGGCGTTGGTTCCAGCAGTGGAAGGGCTTTCTGCGTGGAGATTGAGGCCGTTGTTTCCACACCCATGCTGTGGGGTTTCTGGGGGTCTCTTTGGTCAGGGCCTAAGTGCCCTTGAGTGCTGACGGAGAAGCTTTTCTGTTCAAATGGCTTGGCTGTAAACTACAATAAAACAGAGTTTTTGAACCAATCTCTACGTTCTTCTTTAAAAAGTAATATATATATATATATTCTTTTTTCCCCTTTCTCTTCTTAAAATCGCCTTTCCTCTGTAGGTGAGGCTGTAATTCAGCTCTGCTTTAATCTGTGACCACTCAGTGCCCTCTGGGAATTCAGCTGTATTTTTGCCAGTCTCTCTGAATGGTTCCCTGCCCACTTGATTCAGAACCACTTATCTCAAATGTCTCTTGCACAGCTTTCATCAGCACAGGCTGCAAAGAGACCTTATCTATCCTGGGCAAGCGGCAGCACAGGCCCAGCATCGCACCCACGTGTCCAGGCAGCAGCTTGGGAAGCACTGAATGGAGGCTGAGTGGAATGGACACTGGGACAGGAAATAAAGATAATGTTGAAAAAATATAGAAGCGATGTATTTTTTCTCTCCTGTAAATGTTTCTGAATTTTTTTTTTCTTTCCTGCTTAGCCAATTAAAGTCCTTAAATGCCACCACTGTCCCTATGGATGTGGCTATTGACACTGTGCTGCTGGTGTCTGCTGACCACTTGAACTTAGAAAAAATTGAAAGAGAGCTATTTGGAGAGAGAATAAATGTGAATGGCATAGAATTACAACATCTAAACCAAAAGTCAGCATCAGTTCCATGTTCAGACATCTTGTTTCCTATAAGAATCATTCTAAAATGTGTTTAAATGTTCATCTTCCCTAGAAACTTCTGCTCTGAAACAAAAGCCACTTGCTCTACAGCAGCTGCAGGGGTGAATGAGGTGTTCTGTGGTGCTTTGTGTTTGTTTTGAGTTTTGGAGGTGGTGATGGAGGACGCTGTTCTATAAGGATTTATTTTTGAAAGGCTGTCCTGCTGCTTGGCGTAACACATCTGCCAGTGCAGCGGCACTCGTTGAATGGCTCAGATTGGAAGGGGCCTTACAGGTCACCCAGTCCCAACCCCTGCCATGGGCTGGGTGCCCCCCACAGCTCAGGCTGCCCAGGGCCCATCCATGGCCCTGAATGCCTCCAGGGATGGGGCATCCACAGCTTCTCTGGGCAGCTTACACAGTGCATTGCTTTAATAAGAGCGATCCATTCTGTGAAGTGCTGCTTTTGGACCGGCACTTTATCAAGAAGGACATGAGCAGGGGAGAGAGTTCATGCTCAGCGTGCTCAGCTAGGTGAGGTGTGATTGAGCCCTTCCTCAGGCTCTCGGCTCACAGAACGCAGAGATATAGTGTGAGTGTTTGTGTCTGGCCAGCCTCAACACGTGTTCTGTTTTTCACTTTGCAGCACTTCAGCATCCTCCCCGTGTGCCCTTGGAAGGGGCAGGCTGGGAGCTCCTGCAAGGCCAGAGGACTCTTGCATGCTGCTCTGCTCCTCATTCAATTTCTTTCCGGATTAGTGGTCATTGTGGAGCTTTTAAAAGTTTGTTTCAATATGCAAAAATGCACCATGTCACCATTCATCTGACATGAGGCACTTGTGCCAATTTATGACCAAGTTGCACGTTGAAGCAGAATGCTGATTCCTTAGTGAAATTCTTCTTGAATTAGAGAAGCTTGGAAAGAAGGCAGTAAAATGTGCACTGGGGCGAGGAGACACTGTGCTGGTACCTGCCATTAATCTTTAGCTTTTCTCATTCTCTCCCCCAGCTACCCCAAATGTCCCAGAATAATAGAGAGCAGATTTAGACTGGATAGAAGGAAGAAGTTTTTACACCACGGGTGGTGAGGCAGTGGCACAGGTTGCCCAGAGAGGTGGTGGTGCCCCGTCCCTGCAGACAGCCAAGGTCAGGGGATGGGCTCTGAGCGCTGATGGAGCTGTGGGTGTCCCTGCTCAGTGCAGGGATTGGACCAGATGGCCTTTAGGATCCCTCCCAACTCCAACTATTCTATGGTTCTATCATTGTGCCTGGACTCGGGGACAGTATTTGCTCTGCTCCTTTACTCAATGCCCCACGAGAGACCAGGGAGGGCTTCCATGGGATCTTACATCCTTCACCAGATGTGAGTATGGGCAGGGTCAGCCTCACACCAAGACAGCAGGAATCAGAGATTGTGTTTGCAGCCACTGTAAGCAGCTGTGCTTGGACTGGGGCAAGGGGTCACTGTCCCTGGAGGTGTTCAAGAAACATTTAGATGTGGTACTAAGGGACATGGTTTAATGGGGAAATACTGGTGGTAGGTGGGCGATTGGACTAATTGATCTTGGAGGTCTTTCCAGCCTTGATGATTCTGTGATTCTGATGCTGGGTAGGACTGGGTTTGTCTTCTCCCTGTGTCCTTTGGAGCTGCTGCTGGTTTGTAAGGCTGTCTCAAATGCACAGCGATGGATGGATGGGGTTGTAAAGGTTAGACCAGGGCTGTGCTCAGCTGCTGCTCCTCCCGAATCAAAATGCAGCAGCTTTTACCATCCTGGTTTTTACTGGTAAAAACGAAGGAAGAAAAAGATGCATTAAATTGCTATACTGAAGTGAGTCATTCTATAGAAGTGCCCTCTTTAGACAGATGTATAACATTTTCAGGTGATCACATCACTCAGTTTACTTCAGGGCAAGGCTTCTGATGTATCTTCCGAATTTTTATTTGGACTCAATTCCATCCTAACTCTCAACCCAAGAAGTTCAATATATTCCACCCAGCAAAGTAAAATGTATTGGCAGCTTTGGGCTTGGCGCTCTGCTGCCTGTCTATGGATCAGTGTTTGGGTGACCTTTGTGTCTGCGAGGCTGAGAGTGGTAATGATGGAGGCCTGGCACGGCAGCGAGATGCTCGGCCAACTTTCTCCACAGCGCTGCTGCCAGAGAGCTGGGGAGACTCTGCTGTCTGCGGGCTGCTCTCCTTGGATCCTGCTGAGGGTTCTTTGTGGGCTGTGAGCTCCCACCTGAGCCGCAGGCTGTTCCCTTGGGCCAAAACTCCTGTTTTTCCTCTGCTTTTTTCAAAAAGCATTGAGTTGTGCGCATCCAGCACGTAGGTTTACATGACGGTGTGATAGATTTGTATATATTTTCATCGTTTCCTAGGCATTTTGTGAACAAATATATGATTTGTATGCACGTGGCAAAGGCCACAGAATTCGGAGTGACAAAAGGGGATGTGTGCAGAGCAAGTTGTGGTGCAGGGAATACTTTGGAATCGCCCTTTGCTGGGAAGCAGACTGGGACAGTGGCATCCAACAGCTTTTTTTCCATGCCAATACGTCTGGAATTCCATTTCAGCCTCAAAAAATACACCCTTTAAAAGTAAATTACATGTTTCCCATCTTGGTAGCATTCAGTCCTGTAAGCACTACTGCCTTCTTCCCAGCAGTCTCCCTGGGTGAGAGGCAGTGGCTTTTTTTCTTTCTTTTACATCTGGGGAGCAAAGCACTGAAGTAATTCAACCACAGCCCAAACTGAAGCTGCCAGTGCAGGTTCTGTAACATCTGCATCCCCAGATGCACCCGTCCCTTTGCAGCATCTGTCTGCAGCAGCCACGTGCACTCGCGCTCTCTTTGTGCACTTATTTTTGCACGTACATCTGGCTGTGGCTCTGTTATTTCACATCCTGGTGCTGTTTTGACCTCCAGGCCTAGAGCAGCAGGTGCTCATTTTGATTCAGTGGTTGGTGCCTGACCCTCCTGTGTTTAGCAAGGTCTGAAGGCTTTTAACCTTCTGGATCCTTTGTGGTGCTGTGTCCATACCAACACTCCAAGCCCCAGATGGGGGCTGTGATGTACCCAAAATAAATAAATGATGCAATCAGAGAGGCTGCCCGCGGTGAAAGGCATTGCCATGTCAGATCCGTCAGCTGCTTTCCTGTCTTGTTTTAAAGCCAGGTGAAAAATAATGGGGGAAATGAAATGTCTGGGGTTTTCACAGCAAAAACTAAAAATAAGTAAATCTGCTTGCTGGTACTGCCCACCCCCAGCATCTCACCCCTGTGTTTGTATTCCATCCGCTGTTCCCATATCAAAGGATTTATATTTTGCAAGATAAAAAAAAAAACATCTTTAATTCTCACAGAGAGCTTTTCATTTGGGCTCAGTGAGAGCCCCTATTGTTGGTGAAACTTCATTTCTGCGCCACGCTCCTGGGGGAGCAGGCAGTTAGTTAATGGAGCAGCATGGGAGGAGGGATGTGGGCTGGGGCCACCAGCAGCTCCCAGCTGGGCTGGGACCTCGACCCCTGCACACCAGGGACAGGGAGAGGGATGGCCACTCTGCTCCTGGCCCTGCAGAGGAGCTGCCCTAGGAATGGGAGCTCTTTGCCCCAACCTGCCCCCCAAATGCATTTACATGCTGCAGAGCATTCCAGCCTCAATTATCCTTGCGTTGTTTTGCTCTGAAGCAGTAGTGTTTCTTTAATGAACAAAAATGAAAAGAAGTTTATTTTTTAAAAATATTTTTATTTTAATATTTAATTGGCTGACTATTTCTCCTTTTCACTGGAGGAGCTTTCACCATCAGGGCTGTCAGCTACATTTCTATCCCCTAAATCTCCCCATTGCCCCTGATGACTTGGGAGGCTATTGGTTAAATCAGACCCGTTCTCTGTGCAAGGCTCTGCTCTCAAACTCCAAAGCTGCACAAAATCCTGCCAGGCTTGAACTTAGCAGGAGAACTTCACATTCCAGCGTATTGCAACAGTGCTGGCATCTTTATGCCCAAGTAATTCAATAATCTTCTGAAAGCAAGAATTCTTCTAACCAGTCCCCTTCCTTAGCACGCCCCAGAAGCAGAAAAATGAAGCCCATGGAGGATGGCGTGGCAGTTTCTGCTTAGCCAAAAACTGGCAACATTTGCTTGGAAACAGGCTGGCAGCATTGTGGGAAGGCATTTGTCCCATTGCCCCAACTCACCCCTGAGAAACTGAGTTGCTGATGGATGCCATGGTAGCAACATGTGCTCAGAGTTGATGAGATTTGTGGACAGGTGCAGGTGCTGGGTGTGATGGAGGGACAGCATGAATGGGTGCATGGCATGCATGGCATTGGGATCAGGAGATGCTGTGGGGCAGGGACCAGCCTGCCTGGCTTCTCCTTCCTGTCAGAGGGACCCAAATCCATGTTGGTTATGACTTCTTTGCCACAAAAATAGCAGACAGCGCTATTAGCATCCTACACTTTGCTGCTAGGTCTCAGCTCTGAAGTACAGGTCAACAACCATGCTGATTTGCTAAGTTTTCTGCTTATACCGTCAAGCAGCTGATGGGTTCTACTTGTAATAGCTCCAAGGTCACAGCTGACCATTAGAAGCAGGGAGCAGCACCACTTGCTTGTGTTAGAGGGTGTGTGGAGTGCATTCCTCTTGGCCATTGCCATGGTGCTACTTGCTGAGAAATTCAATATGGTTCTTGGAAAAATGCGTCCCGTTCCCAGGCAGCTCGCAAGTTTTCAGGGTATGAATAGCTCAGGGCCTCCAATTTACTTAAGAGATAGTTATTAACATATACAACAGTAATTGTCAGAAGAAATAGGAATCTTTTTAACAAGCTGTTGGAGAGAATAATTAGTCAGAGTCTGGCGACAGTAAAGGATGAAAACATGAATTGGAGAAAACAATTAGACAGCCTTTTGTTTCTTGTAAATTGGCTTTGAAGTTCAAGGAGCCATTCTCCCCTGAGAATTTGCCTTACTGTGCTTCATTTCTGATTATTTTATTCTTATTTTAAAAGGCAGTTCTCTCCGAAGGCCTGGATGTCTCTGCGTGGTACTTTAATTTATTAGTTGTGTTCAATTCCATACCTGAAATCTAAATCCTGAGAAGTGTCACAGTCCTGTCTGTAAAGGACTTCAGACGCTGGGGCCCCCAAGCCTTCTCTGAATAATGAAACAGAAAAAGCAGCTCTGATAACTTAAATGGGCCTCTTCCCTTCTCTTCCTTTCTCTTACCTTCCCTTCCCTTCCCTCCCCTCCTTTTCACTTCTCTTTTCCTTTTCATCTTCTCCTCTTTCTTTTTTCCTTCTTTTCTTGCTACTGCCTTCACTTTTCAGGATTTAGACTTCTTTAAGGGGCTAGTCTGATTTTGGTACTTGAAATAGTTTACAGACATAAAACACTTATGAGTATGGTATGCATTCGTAGAAAGTGCCTCTTTTTAAAAAAAAATTAAATCTTTCCTAAATTCTGCTAATGAGCTCACAAATGGAAAGTAGTCATACTCGTGAAGGATGGCCAGGTGCCCTTAGTCTGCGGTGCTCCCTGTCCATGACCTTTTATGAAGCAGCTCCAAGAGGGCTGGAGAAAGGAGCAGGAGCATCCACTGTGAGTCCCAGTATGGGTTTGAGATGACAGCCGACCATGAACCATTGAGCATCTTTATCTCCGTGTAGAAGTGGATCCAGCTGCAGCTTTTGAGCACAGTCCAAGTGCAACTGTGGACTTTTCACTTCTATCAGTAACAGAAATAGGAGCAGGTTAACAGGGGCTGCTGCATGTGTCCAGCTTATGTGCTGGGGGAGAATGAGAAAATACAAATTTGGGTGGTGCCTGTTTGGAGAGGGAGAGGAAGAAGAAAAGAGAGGTTAAAAGATCCAGGTGACATCGCCAGCCCTTAAGCTGCGAATAGCGTGCAAAGAGTAAAATGAGATGAAGAAATTCAAAAGAATGGCTGAAGCCCCATCCCTCAGGTCAGAGAACAGGAATAGGCAGAGGAAACAGAACAATCTTATTTTCATGCACAGAAAAATAGGAGATGTGGCAGAGAAGGAGAGCTTGTCTTGCTGGGGAGTGTCTCGCATAGTTAGAGGAATGGTTTTTGTAAGAGTAGGAGATGGCTCTGAATGCTCTCACCTACCTGTAAGAGAGAAAACCTTTTGGAGAAACACACTTATGTGTAAAGCTTTAAGTTTAGGCATATTCAGGAAAGCTTCTTCTACATGCAGAAAACTATTTTTAGCTTTGTTTTATAAACTGGAGAAACAGAAACATAAAGAGCTGCTTGACTGGATGGTTTGTGCCCAAAGTCCTGGGTACTCCTGGGACAGGAGGTCTTGGGGCAGTTCCTCTGCCTACATGCAAACAGATAATTGGTCACATCTTGGCTTTGCTCAGCTGGCTCTCCTTTGGAGGCAGCCATCATTGTAAGCCCCTTCTTTCTCTCTCCCCTGCTTCTACACTGAAGTAATCAGCTCCCCAAGGGAGAATCTGTTAATTTATGGCTCTGAATTCCTGTGCCGCCTCCTTTATGGGAAGCAGTTAGAGATCCTAACCTCTGTGAATCGCACCCTTGGTCAGAAAAGCCTTTCAGGGAGGTGTTTGAGGAACCTGTTCCTTAGACAATCCCAGCTTCTTTTTTTTTTTTTTTCCCCCCCTCTTGGCATCTGTAAAAAGCACAGCCTACATCTATGTAACTACCCAAGCTTTCCCAGTGATTGGACTCTAAATAGTTACCACATCTCCAGCTTCCTAATAGCTAGGCTGTTTAGGACAGAAGAGTTTCTAATAGAAGACAAAAACCCAACAGGGAGCATTACAGATAACACCAACTAATGACCTCACTAGCATGCACTAGGAGTTCAACCCAATATGCCTAATTAATCGTGATGCAAGGCACCTGCAGTGCTGGACTGGTGTTAGTGAGGCCAGGCTGGGGACCAGCAGCTGCACATGCTGATGAGCAGAGGCAGCATCCCTCAGCTGCAGAGAAGTGGCTGCTCACCTATTTATTAGCAACAACCAGCTTTAGGTAGGAGCATGCCTGAATCTCAGCTGGATTTAAGGAGGGTGATTAAAAAAAGAGAAGTTCAGCTTGTTTCATACAGCTGTTGCTGCTTACCCCAGGGCTCTGCAGAGCCTTTCTGCCATGTTTCTCTCATCCTTCTGCTGGTTCTTCAGGTGCTCTTGAAACCTCTCCCTGGTTCCTTCATTTGGTACCATGGTTCTCTTCCATTTTGATCATATAGCAAGGAAGTGGGGTGTGAAGAATGGAGCAAAAAGACCAGAGGCTTTTCCTTGGACGTTTGCATCTCAGCCATAGCAGCCTAAGTCTGCTAGCCTTGAAGGTATGCTTCTAAGTTCCTATTTTCTCCGTACTCTGTAGGGAGGAGAGTGAACACAGGGGAAACTGTGTGATGTTTCTGGTGGGGTTTAGGTGTATACTTTGGTCATTAAGTCACTCTGTCTATCATCATTTAATTTAGCAAGTATGTTAAAATCTTGCCCATTGTATATTGGAATGGGAATGCTGGGAACCACCTAAGCCCATTGGGAAGGTCTGGGGAGAGAGGGGACTTGGTATGGAAGTGTTGTTAGTTGAATCTCGTGTGGTATATAAACTGTTTTGAGTTGGGAGACTTCCTTCAGTGGATGGTCATTAATCCTAGAAGAACTTGCAGATTTTCATCATGTTGGTTAATACTGGAGTTTATGGCACTGTGGATATGTTCTTCCATGTGCCTTGATGCTTAATTTGCAAAGGAGTTTTGTTCAGAGCCTTTTGTTTTGCATATGTTGTCACATGTTCCTAGACCTTTTCCTCTTAAATTAGTGTCAGGGTGTGAAGGATGCTTTTCTTTTGTCTCATTATTGCCTTTCTGTGATGGTGTTCTGTTGTGCAGCTCTCTTCTACATATTTCATTAAAAAGCAACCAAACAAAACACTTAAAACACCTCCAGCTGAGACTCAACACTGCAAAATTAATCCTGTTTATTCCCAGAATCAGGTTTACTTATACTCTTGAAGATGTTGGTGTACAGCTGTAGTGATTCCCAGCCAACAGCTGTGCATAAGGCACAACATCACAGAGGCTTTGCCACGGTGCAGGTGGCACTGACTTTTATGTTGGAGATGATCCAGAGCCACAAAGTTGAGGGCCCACAGGGCACTACTGCCTGTGTATGGAAGGACTCCTGCTGGCTTGGACAGGAGAAGTTGCTTCTGGAGGTGCTTCAGAAGGAAAATCAGCTGGGAATGGAAAACGAACAGGGATTTCTTGTAGATCATTGCCTTATTGGCTTCGTGTTGACAAATATTTTGATTTCTTTTATTCTTCTAAGGGCTAAATTCTGGCTCTAATGAAGCTGTGGGTAGTGTGCATTATTAAATCCGGCTGAAGCTGGTGTTCCCAAAAGGAGCATTTAATCCATTAAGCCATCATCTAAACACTTCCCTTTCCTTTTCAGACCTCCTCCTTGGCTCTGTTGGTGTTTTTGTTTGTTCTCCTGTCGAGCTAGGTCTTCAGTCTCTTTTCCTTCTGTTTTCTGAATCTCATCTAATTTGTCTTTTCACTTTTTTTCCCTCCTCTTCAAACAGGACTTTAATCTGCAGGCCTTGAAGAGAACAAAGGAGAAAGTATTCAAAGTGTTGTATTGCTTGTTGCTGAGGCTGAATCACCTGCTAATTAAAGAGCAGGATCAGCTTGTGGCTACTGGGGAATAACCATAAAGATAGCGGCTTTTCCTTTTGCCCTTATTTTGCAGCTATTTCAATTGCCTTTGGCTCTCCCACTCAGATCCTGCCATGTGCAGGTTTCTGCTCCTAGTCAGAGTTGGAAGACCTCTGTTGGGCAAAGTATTTTTGTAATAAATCAGGAGCATTTAAATATGATTATATTGTGATTACTTGATTCCTTATACCAAAGTATAGACCATCTCCTCTGCCTGCTGTGCACAGGCTTTTTGTGTTCCATCAGAATGATTGCTCAGTGTTCCATGATAAAATGTGAATGGGAGAGGAGTTAAGTGAGAGATGATGGTGAAAGACTGCTCTGAGTTGGGGTGTGTGTTCAAATAAATTGCGTTTCCAGCTCCAGTGGTACAAGGCTGGCCTTGAGTTTGAAATAATGTCTGATGAACAGGATCATTATGATGTATTACTGAAAGATGTTGGTAGCAATGGATTTGCCTTACGAAGGTAGTTCTTCACCTTGCTAAAGACTGGTGCCAGCAGTAGCCAGTGGTAACTTCTCTGAACTTTCACTAAGGAGGAAGGAAAGCAAGGAGAAAGATTGTTCAGAAAAGGAAGTTCTTTGGCTTTATTAGTAGGAAAGCAAGACCCCTTTGACAGCAAGGGGTTCTGAAGACTTGAGTATGTGGTGTGTATTTCTAACTGGATCAGCGTCTCCTGTGGAAGTAGGAAAGTTTTTCATGGCTGGTATTCTCTACAGGTTGAGGAGGCAAAGTGCAAATGGGAATGTTTCTAGCAAAGAGCTGTTAGGGAGAAGATGTCTGTAGCTTTGAGTCTCAGGAAAGTCTATAGTAGCATCTTGTCCAAGGCTTAGGTCTGTCCTTTAGAGTGCCTGTGTGATTCAGTGGGGAATGGGAGAAGGTCCCTGTAAGAGTCAGCTCTTCTTGCCTGTCTGTTCTCAGTAGGTTTTGGGGTTCTAACTGTGAGATTTTTCTCAGGGCTCCTAGTGAATATACTGCATCTGTTGTTGCATCTCTTACAGGAACTTCGATATGTAACTGATACAGTCATTAACACTTAATCCAGTGGCTTACTCAACACAAACAAATCATTTAAATGTATTGATCCACTGCTCAGCCTACAAATTTCCAGAGGAAAACATATGTATACACACACAAGCATACAAAGTACGTGTGGGCACACATCTATACAATTTTGGCTCTCATGTTTCTGGAACACCCTAAATGTATGCAAGCAGCTTCAACAACTCTTACATAGAGTTACCAACAATGCATTGGTGGTAGTTTTCCAGACTGAGGGTCCCTCTGTGATTATGAATGCTTCTCTTGCACCTGCTTTCCCCTGATAAGGGATGGGAGTAATAAATTCTTCTGAAGATTGCTTTTCTCTGGCCAGGTAGTTGTGTGGATGAAAGACTGCCGGCTCCAATCTGTAATGCCACCTGTTGGGACATTTATCCTGAGTGGCACTAGGGAAGAGGAAAAGAAAACTGAAATGGTCGCGTAAAAAGACAAAACAGCCCAAGCTTTCTGCAGAAACACTCAATAACTTAGAGAAATATACTCCAGAAAGAAGAACAAGCTTTAAAGCTGTGTAAAACTCTCTAAGAGAGAATCCAGACCTGTACGTGATTTTCCCCTTGCCAATGTGAAGACCAGGCAGTGCGTGACCACCACTAAGTGCTGCTCTGAATGTACTTGGAAGCTGATTTTTGCTTTCTTCTTTTCTTTTTCATTTTCTTTTGCTCTGGGGATGGTTGGTTTGTGCCCACCTGTCTCTGCAGCATTTCCCTTAACTTACAGTTTGTCTGACCCGTCCCTCTTCCTTTCCCTTTCTTATTCCATGGAAATGACAATGAAAAGGGCAAGCCAATGCTGTGTGCTCTCCTACTGCAGTTCTTCCTAACATCCAGCTCCTACAGAAAGCATAATAGTGAGTGGAAAGTTATTGAAGAATGCAATAGAGTAATTCATCTGGCCAAACTTTAAAGGAATTTTTACTTGGGAATAAGCTACTGCCGCAGATCCATTTTCTTTGTATTTTGTCCATTTGTCAGTTTGTTTTCTATCTTTTGTCTACAGTGTACTTTTGTTGAAAGATCAGACTTGCAAAGATGAAAAACTTTTTCCTCCTTCAAGATTAAAAGTGATGTGCTATAGCAAAACTCATTTCAAAGAGTTTCTACTGAAAGGAAAGACATTTTGGGGAGGGAAAAATAAGACTAAGGCAGCAGAAGATACTGGCAATTGACAACTGAGCTGATAAAGGAGCAGGTCTGTGAATGTAATGCTTATGGTGTAACATCAAACCATGTCTTTTCAGAGCACTGTAGCTTTGCTGCATGAAACTTTAATAAGGAAAATGGCCTTGTTAGGTGGTCAAACTGTAATGTTTAGGAGAGGCAAAACAATTTTGTTTGTAATTCAGCTAAAATATTTACTTAGGAGGTTCTGATCTTTTACTTAGGTGATGCACATCCCAATTTTCTGCAGCTGGTAAGCACTGCTGTGCTGGTGCAGAATAGCAGGTACCATCCTTGGAGCAGCTGCTGCTGTGGAGTGAGTGGGGTGAGCTGGAGTTGGGCAAGTTCTCCCTTCAAAGGAGAGTAGGAGTGAAGCAAAGAGTCAGCAGCTGGAGCAGCTCTGAGTAGAGTTGTTCTTTGGGATAAGACTTTGAAATGTGCCCTTCCCTTTCTGCTGGCTGAAGCAGGGCAGTCATGGAGCAGCATCAATAGTTCCAGGCACAGGAATGTCATGAGAGAACCAATTGGGTGTAAATCACCAGGTATTCTGGTTGCTTACATGGGAATGCTCTCACCTCTATGTGGCCTTATGTGTTGAGGAGTATTGGGCCTGACTGTAATGTGGATAGAAGCCTATGGAGATTTTTAGAGGGGGGAAAAAATATCACAGAAACAATGTACTGGACCTCATTACAGCTTCTTCTGCCTCTTGTGTGTGCTGCATGCTCACGTGGCCAGCAGCTCGTGAGCTCCACAGCTGGTGTGGGCCAAGAAGCTTGTCCTGCAAAGCAGTTTTCTGAGCAACTCCTCACTGCTGCTTGTCAAATGGTCCTGAGGCTGACACAATAAAAGCTAGGCTGATTAAATCACAAGATGCAGAGAAGACCTAATTATTCATTTTCCAGCTGTTCGTTTGAGGCCTTCTGTTTCTCTGCTTTATTGGTGGTTGGAAAATGGTCGTCTTTTTTTTTTTTCCTTCCTTTTCACCCTTTTTCTGTCAGGAAGCATTGACTTCTTTCAAAAACCACAATGAGAAACCGCAGCTTTTCAACCCAGCGCAGGCATCTTTGCAAATAATAATAATAAAAAAGCATCAGCTGGATTCAAATCCAACTTCCTAATGAAAGGCAGCTTTGCTCAATAATGCAAGCAGCTTTATTTTCATTGTGGTAGATGAAAGTTGCTTATATTAAGCTAAAGTTTTGCTGTCCAGCCCTGAGCAAAACTCACTGGATGTGATGAAAGTTTTGACTAAATAAGGGCTGTGACATTTGGGCCGTGTAAGGCTCCTTGTTCTGAATCCAAGCTGTTCAGCACGTAGCTCTGTCATTGGCTGGCACTTGCCACCTTTTTTTTTTTTCAGATATTGAGTTCCTCCTCCTCAGATGAAATTATGAAAAGACAAATGCTTCTTCCCAGCGCTGATTTGGATGGGTTCAGTTTATAGCCATGTTTAGACAGAATGAGAGTTTGTCTTGTTTTGCTGCTCCTCAGCCTGGCTCCGATATCCAACTTCCAATTTGTCCCCTTGTCCCAGTGGCCAGTGTGTGTGTCCCTCAATAGAAGGTGGTATTTCTCTCCAGTCTAAAGATCATGTAACTATCTTGTATGAGACCGTTTTGTTTTCTTGATACCATGTACAACTTGGGGAAAATACAGATTCAGTTGAGCAGGCAAAACCTCCTGCATGCTTCTTGTCTGATTACTGATTAGTTCTGATGGAGGAGCAGAATCTTTCTTGAGGCTAGTTGTTTCAGCAGTAAGGAAAACAATACAAGTGCAGCAGAAATCACAATTAATGACTTTATTATCTGAAAACTAGGGCTTGATTTCTGCCTTTGCATTATTTCTCAGTAATGGGGGATTTATTAGAATGAAAGTTGCCTAGGGCATGGAAGGCTTTGCTCCTGGGTGGGCAGTGGGAGCATTCGGTTATGTACAATTGCTGTTGGAAAATCCACAGGACAAATGCAATCATTTCACACGTAGTTTTCCAATTTTTATGCTTTTCTCATTTTTTGCCTGATTAAAGTTTTCTACAGAATGTGAAAATTGCAGTTGATTTTTTTTTTTCCAGTTGCAGCTGGTAAATCACGTGTTTGAAGCTGGACTGTACTGAGGTTATGTTTGCTTATTATTTAATGAGTTGCTATGAACCTTATGGCATCAGTCATTATGATTGAGAGCATTGTCTGCCCTGTGGGAGGAGTCTAGGTCTTCCCTGCTCATCTCTGTTGCAGCTTTTCAGGATTGATCCTGACAGTGGTTGCTCAAGAAATCGGTCCTGAAGTCTTGAGGGATTTGGACTCCTTTTGCTTTATGGTATCACCTCTTATGGGCCTTGTATCAAGAAGCTTGGAAAAGAAAAGAAGGAAAAGAGTTTTAACAATACCTAGATCTCAGCTTAATAGATAGGCAGGTTCTTTAGGTGTCTGAAATCTCATTCTGAAGTTCTAGGGGTGTTAAGACTGTGTATTGGAGCAGGCAGGGTGGAAGTATGGTGGTCAGATGGCTGTACTTCTGGGATGTAGACATGATGGAAAGCTTTTCTCCTAAAGGATCCCTGCCATCAGGAGCATGGACTATTGCAATCTTCCCCCTCCCCCACACTGTAAAACTCCAAAAACTGTTTTGTCCTCAGAGCTAGGACTGTTAGGAAGAGGCATGTCTTGCTTTGAGCACTGGGATGTTGCGCACCTCTATTTTTGTGTCAATTTTCCAACTCCTGCAGGGCTCTCTCAAAGAAGACAGGAGGCGTGGGATCTCTCAAGTGCATCCTTGCTTGTGGCAATTGCTATTCCTGCTCCTGGTTGGTTAGGAGTGACTGTCCTTCCCATCCTGCAATCTAAAAGGGCTCATTAGAAACCAGCTCCTCCTTGGTGGGATTTTCAATCTCATGAACTCTTTGGAGGGCCACAACAGTGCAGTTGCTCCCTGGAGTTTTTATCAGATTATCTGAAGTCTGGAAACGATGTGACTGCTGACATGGTGTCAGGTGGCCTCAGCTGGTCCATCTTAAATATCTATTTTATCATAGCTTGTAGCAAAGCACTTGGTTCACTGGATCTTTTGGATAGCAGTGATTTCAGATGAATGTTTCTTATTTCAGGTCATGTCTCCGTTTCTATGTGATAAGGAAGCTTGTTTTTTTTTTTGATTTATGAGATTATGTAGCCTATGTTCGTTGGAGGGTAATTTCACTAATTCTCATTACAGCACAATTACCATCTCACTTGACAGCTGTTCCCTTGAATTTTAAACATTCAAAACACATCCAAGTGCACTGGAGGAAATTGGTGGTATTACAGACTGTTGTGAAGAAGTAGTTAGATTTTGGAGAGGAGAAAATTTGCTTCTACAGTCCTAGAGAAGGCATAACAAGAAACATAAATGTTGGCTGACTGATGAGAAAGGATTTGGGAAATATCAGATTTAAGAATAAGAGCTAAAACCAAGGAATTATCCAAGACAGCAATTATGATCAAACTCTTGAGTCAAGGAGATAAAACAGAAAAATAAGAAATGCTCATTTGGTAAAACACGGCAGCCTTTGACCAAGTTTCTGTCAGAGTGAATGGGGAAGAGGCAGTGGCCAGTGATATTTGCTTTGTTATTTCACAGTGTAAGCCAATTCTGCCACGTGTCCATTTCAGGTGTGGTTTGGGAAAAAGATGAAGCAGAACTGGGTCTTGCTGGGGGATCACAGGTGTGTTCCCAGTGACACTGATGCCTGCTGGGCTTGGAACCCTTAGTGCAAGTCTTCCAAAGACAATGATAATGGGAATGAGGAAAATGCCAGTTGAAGAGTCTTCTCACTAAGTAACGCCTGATTTTGATGATCCAAACTCAAATGTATTTTGGAGTTTGGCTGCGGGTGTTTATAAGTTGAGGCTGAAACCCTGACAGCAGGCAGACGACAAAGAGTGAGACTTCATCGCTTCCAGAGTTATGTCTGTCATTCCTCAGTTCTTTTCTTCCTCTCACGAGGATCCTGCTTATTTTCTTGAGATGAAAAGGAGAAGAAATCACGGTCAAAACTTGCAGAAGGAGCCACAGATATACGCATCTCATGAGGTTTTACTCATTTGAGTGTCCCAATAGGACTCATTGAGAGCTCTGAATCTGATAGCTTTGACAAGTTGAACTACTTACACTGTATATTCTAAAACTAAAAAATACTGAGAATCATGAAACAGGTATGAAAACTTTGGTCTCATACGGCGAATTGCACTGCTTTTGGTGGTTGTTTTCTCTTTTTTTTTTTTTTGTTCTTTGTTTTTCTCACTGTGGGCCAGGATGCTCATGGGACGCTTCTAGTTCTTTGGGGAAGGAAATCTTGGGACCTCTTCTCCACTGCTTAATGTATTCCCCAATGTGTAGTGAACCAAAGGATCTTTTTCTGGTGACTGTAATGTTTTCTGTACCAACTAAAGAAATGGTAAACTGGGAATGAACTTTAATGAGATAATTTCATTTAACAGAATGCTAAGATCCGCCTCTGCTGTAAGCTGAGGAAGTTAGAACCCAGTTGCCTTGGAGACAATGCAGCTATTATCTAGCAGGGAAAATGAAGGGGCCATATAGGATTTGTGTGAAAAGCACACTTGAGTTTGTTCTGCACCTTTCAGGAAGTTCATCTAGCTTCTGGTATAATTGTGTTCTAGGAACAGAGCATGGCTCAGTGTCCTTACTGCGTCAGAAATGGAGATATCTCTGTCAATAAATAATTTTTTTTTGTTTGTATTTAACTAGAAGCTGAGGTTGGAAAGCTGGTTTCGTGGTACTTTCTTAGTAGAAGAAATGATCTAAGATTGTGAAACATTCTTTTTCATGGCATTAGTCACGAATGAAAAAGTTAGGTGCTTAGGAAAGAGTTTGCGTTGTTGCAGAGCACCTATGCTTAAAGCCACATGGTGACAGCGGGCTGGGTGGCATCTTGCTGTCCTTTCCTGGAGATGTTCATCATCATCAGCAATTGACATTTGTGTAGTGGAAATCCTGGTTATCCTCCGCATTCCCAAATGAAGGAATACTTTGCACTATTGCAAACATTACCTTTTTATGCATTCTGTTGAGTGCTTTGGCAGAAAGCGCTGCCACACAGCGTAAGTATTCAAGAACTTAACAAGATTAATTCTTGTGAGCTTTCTAACCAGTATTCACCAAATCTGGAAGCTGTTTCTCCTCATTACCTACAGTTAATGTAATTTGTTTCTCACCTCTATTGCCAAGGAATGAGCCTGTGTCCTGGTCAGTCCTCCTGATTGTCAGTTGCTTACTGGATTTCCCCCACTCCTGATTAAGTGCAACTCTTTGGGTCCATCATCTTCCTTCTTGGATTTAACGACATCGCTTTTGCTCTTGAACCTTTACCCTACCTTCCCCTTGTGCTCCCCAGTACATCTGCAGAGTTTTCCCAGGTTTTCTCTGGTGGATGTTTTTGTCCTCATCTCTTTGTCCCATTTTGTATCTGCTCCATCTTCCTCCCAGCAGCATCTCTTGCTCCCTATAAGCGTGGTGCTGCCTCCACAGCGTTAGATGGGAATAGTTCCCTAATGAGTGCACGTTGGTATCTTTCCCTTTAGAAGATGATCATTTTTGTAATATTAACTGTGGTGATTGTTCAGGCCGGTTAGTCTTTGTGCATGTTGTACTTACCGTGCTTTCAGTCTGTGCAATCAGCAGGATATGGATGGGATTCTTTGGCTCCTTCACTTAGTGATTAGTGTTTGTATAGCACTTTGCAAGCTTAAAATGGATAAGAGGGATAAATAGCATTGTTAATAACAACGTGCTCTGCTGTACAGAATGGCGCCTTTGCGTGTTGTGGTGATAATCCCCGCTCTCCTCTTTTCCAAGTGCTGTTGCCTGTGTGATGTGCCTCTAGCTTATCCCCCTCACACCTGTCGGAGCACTTTTCAGACAGCTTTTCTTCCTCCTCTGATTAAAGCGCATGAAAAAGAAGATTTCTCTTAACACAGAACTCAGCTCTCAGGTTTCAGGGACCATGTCCAGATGTGGTGGTCACCAGACCACGTTAGGGGACTTTGATCTAACCAGTTTTCCACTGATCTCTCTGATTATGCATTGCAAGTGTAAGTTCTGCCATTCATTAAAGCTGATCTGGTTTTCAACAACACACGAGGCTTGATCTTACTGGAGGGATGCTTTCCTGTGTCCAGGTAATGCTTCATCTGAGCTCTTTTCAAATTCATGTCGTCTTGTCACTCCCTGTAGCTCTGTGGCAGAGAAAGAGATGAACACAGACAATGAATGCTTGAGTCTCTTGTTACCTAAACAACTGAAGCAGAGCTTCTGCTTTCCTTTTTCCAGCTCAGAAAGTGTGTTGGCTCCTTCCTCATAAGCACATCTCTAGAGCAACGGGTTACTGCTGGGGCTTTGTGCAAGTATTGGTGGTGAAGTTCCCAGAAAAGCTTGCCTGCTTGGTGTTGTTTGGGCTGACTTGGTCAAACCCTTCTGCCCAGGATGCCTCATGTTTAGGCCTCCTATTCTTGTCCTGGCAAAGCTTTTCTGGTACCTTCTCATGCCTGAGCCCCAAGTCCTAGAGCTCCAGCAACGAGGGCAGCCTTCTGCCAAGTATCCCGACCTTCCTTTCTGCCGTCCTCTTTTAAGAGCAGCTCTTAACAGCTCCGTACGTGCTTTGGGGATCTAATCTTGTGGGCTGTCTGCCATGGAAACCTTCAGGATGAGGCAAGAGGTTATTTTAAGCACAAGCCAAGACCCTTGTTTGGCACTGCTCTTAATCTCATCAGAGGGTGGTGAAGCCAGCTTTACTGCACTCTCCTCCAAAATTGGTTAAAACTGCTTTTGGAATGATTGGTTTGAGTGACAGCGGGGAGGTTGTTACTTACCAGCAATTCTGCTTCCAAATTGAACGATGTACACTGTAGTGTGTATTTTTCATGTGCACTCATATGGCTGGTCATTAAGGCAGAGTGCCCAGAAGAGATGAGTTCTGATGGAGTGAGGGATCGCACCCTTCTGCTAAATGACTGTTCTCTTTTGGCAGGACCACTTCCAGTGCAAAAATAGATGTGTGCTCAGTAGCACATTGGCATCACAAGTCTTCAAAGAGTGTGCTTTAAAACATAGTAAAGCCACTGGCTTTGCTCATTGCCATCTGACTGGCTGACCTTGGATATTTTTGCAGGAACAGCTCAGGTTTCCAGTGCTGGTAGCAGAACTTGGCATACTGGTATTCACTGTGTTACTTTATCAAGAGATGAGAAATATATACTAATATCTTTGGGAAAGGGAGGTCCAAAATTAATAATTTAGGTAGTGTGGCATCTTTATGGAGCTTTTAAGGATGTATTGAAGGGTTAATTTGGAGGCAGATGCGTTTCTGAAGAGCTGCTAAAGGAGAGATTTCTTGCTGAGCTCTTAAGTGTGTTCTCTGGGGATAATGGCAGGAGAGGAGGTAAAGATAGAAAACAGTGAGCTGAGACTGAAGCCCCAGAGAAAATGAATGTAAAGTGCTATCAAGTGATGCTTTGGAAGTTGTTCCTCCCACCTCACTGCGTGTGACTAGAGCAAGCTTAGAAGTTGAGTCAACACTTGAAAGTGTTCTTCAGTTCTGTAGGCTTTTAACAATGATAGCTGGTGCATTTAGGCTGTGGAGGTGTCTTTACAAGATTGACTGTATTGTCAGCTCATGTGGTGGGAGGACCAAGGCAGCGTGGAGTCCAGACTCAACACAGGGCAGAAATGAAATGTCTGAGGCAGTCTCCTCCAAATTGGTCATGCTGTGAATCAGGAGAGCAATTTTCATAGAGCAGGGTTCTCAGCACTTGCCCTGGTAAGCTGAAGGGAGGTGAGAAGTCTGATTTTTCTTTTTTTTTTTTTCCTGAGTAGATCAGAAACAATGGCCATCAGTTGATGGATGAAGATTATAGGTATCTGCTTCAAGGAAAATCTCACATCTCTAAATGTCCATGATAAATATATCACCTTGATGGTAAGAGGCGTGGACAGCTGTCAGTCTAGATAATTTTCTCTTGGTTAGAGAATAAGAGGGGGGAAAAAGGGCTGATACCGGAACTTAAAGTGCCTATCAGCAGAGAAGGTGCAGAAGAGCTGTGCTGTGCTGCGTGTTTTCGTCTGTCTTCTTGCAGCCCTGGAGCTCTTGAGGTGGGTTAATGGAATTGTGCAAGGGAGTTGCTGAATTCTGTACTCCCCTGTGGTTCTGACTGAGGTGCTGGGGTGGGAACCCTTTGAGGTATCTCCTATGAGCAGTATGAGATGCGGAAAGGCAAGAGACTACAAACGTGAGACTTTTTGGTATATTCTCCCCATTTTGACCTGATTTTTTTTTAAGAACTTCAAATATTGGTATAGCAAAGGGCACAGAAATGTGAAATTAACTTACTGGAGCGTGATGAAGGATAAAACTGGGATTTCTGAGGAAACTTGTCTATATTTAGAAATGTGGTAACCAAGAATCAAACTATCAAACCCTTACCAATAAAAAAAAAAAAATCAACAACATTAGGCTCCTTCAATTACTTGCAGCATGTTCAGAGACCTGAGTGTAAACAGCAATTCAAAGCTGCCTACTGCATGGAAGCCTTAATTAACTCTAATGATAATTGTGGAGCATGTGTTACCGTTTTGGGCAACAATTACCCAGCTTACGTGGGAAATCTTGTGTGGGTGGAAAGCAGTGGTGGGGAAAAACAGGTCCTGAATATTTTTTTCTCATTACTAACTCTTTAGACTTTTAGATAGAACTGAAGAATGCCTGGCCCTTGCCACATGTCTTGTTCCAGCCTTGCAAACTCAGGAGAAATGGAACCTGGTCCCTTCTAACCTAAGCCATTCTATGGTTTTATTATTCCCATCTCTTTAGGGTTCCTGTACTTTTCTGTTGCTGTAGGAGAGTTGTCTCAAGTCGCCTGCTTGGAAGTGTTTTCTTCTTGAAATAAAAATGAATTGTTCACTTTTTAAGAAGCTAAATTCAATGAAAAAGCTTGCTCAGAGCTCATTTTCTTTTTGTCAATGAATGCTTGATGGTCTTTTTCTGTAGTATGAAGACTGAAAGATCTCTGAGTATTGCATTCCACATGTATCAACAACACAAGAAAAAAAAAATGGATGAAAAGCTGGATTTTTACTGAAGATGTTGAAAAAGAACCAGTGCTGCAAAGGCACAAAAGAACCTCCCTTACAAAGACTGCTCTGAATGGGAAGCTGTACGTTTTGAAAACTAATGACCTTATTTCAAAAGTCAGAACACCACACTGAAAATGAGCATTTTTCTGCTTCCCAGTCTTAGAAAGCATATCAGATGAGCAAGATTTCTTTAAGAGTTTTAAAATAATAGTAATGAAATTAATGCTTTGGTCCAAACTACTATGTTGGATAGCTATATTAATTGCGTATAGACCCTAAGCTGTAGTTATTGCTTGGAAAGGCTGAAAAAGAAATGGAGAAGATACTCTTTAAAGAATGAGTTAGAGGTTCCATATTCTGTTTGTAAGAACAACTTCCCAAACTGTGTAGTGATTTAGGAAAGCTTTACATATTGATGTTCCTCAGCTCTCATCTTAGGTGAGATAAGCTTGATGCAAGCTGAGGGGAGGATTACTTGTGTAATCCATACCTCTCTTGTTGGTTTAGGCTTATCCTCCTGATCCTGGGTCTGTTGCAGGGGTGGTTCTAGTTCAGCTGGCAGCATCCCCCACTTGCTCTGATGTCCTTTTAGGATTTCCCAATGGGCCATTGCTAATAATTTTGATGTGAGATGGGGCAGAACAAATAGAGGAAGCTCTGAACCAATTACTATGCTACTGTAGTGTTAGTAATGTTTGACATTCTGAGTTCAAAAGGAGATAAGGTCCCTTTTGGACATAGATTGCAGTTGCTAGGTGTCATTACAAGTATATTTCTTGGTGACTATTTCACGCTGAGGCTCCCTGGAGCATTTGAGCTGATAAAAGGTCACTGAGTTCTGTTTTGTGTCCACACTAATCATGCACTGATTCTACAGTTAAAAAGCATGAAAATGATGCTGAAATACTACTATATGCTCGCTGACGATGTATATTTGCTTTTGGTCATTGCTTGTTTGAGGCAGGCAGGGGATCAACAACTGAAAGACATTTCAAGATGTACTTTGTATTTACTCAGTTATGAATTCCCCATCAGTCTTTGTTTTCATAGAGTTTTGGGTAACAGCTCTTGATGCTTAGCATGATATAAAACATCGAGTCATGAAGAAGGTAAGCCAGCTTTAAGTTCTGCTAGTAAGGCTGGCAGAGAACAGTGTTTTAAATAGTGTACTTTAAAGTAACACAACAATACAAGCATTTCCCAAGGTTATAATATATGTGGGAACTCTGCAATTATTCCTAGCTATTGTATGGAAATTATGACTGTACCACTGCTGTGCTACAGCTATTTTTTTCTCTCCTCAGTTCTGCCAGGAAAAGACCAATAATCAAAGCTTCAGCATTTCAGCAACCTGCCCCTCTGGTCTCAAATGCTGGGCTTTCTTCTTCTTTCCTTCTTTATTTATCTCCCAGAATTTATTTTTAAGACTGTGTACATTCTTTTGCGTTGAACTAGTTCAGACTCCAGTAACAGTGTGAAGCTTGTATGTCTCCATGCAGTGGTTTTTCAGGAAAAAATCCCCGTCCATACACCCCATTGACTTTTAGGGGTTGATCCTTTTGCTTTTCTATGCAACAATCTCGCTGTCTGTATTGTTCATGAGAATGGTGTTTGATGATGTACTCTGTGCAGAGAATACAGCTTCCATTGGAATTGCTGCAGGTGCTTCTTTATCTGTTCAGCATTTTCTTCTGCTTTTGCAAACAAATAGATTTAGTGCTGATCACTGTTAAGACTGTGTAACCCTAGGGCAGCGCAGGACTGTGTTTAATCCTATGTTGGCTGCTGGTGTTATTCATAGCCCTAAGGTTAATCTCAGTTCCTGATCTTGAGTCTGTCTTCAGGTACATATTAGCACTGCTCTTACCTGGTCCTAGTGTGAGGCTGAACTCCACGTTTGAAAACCCTGCAGTGCTTCCCAGTCACCTGCTCACCAGTTACCACCGAAGAAGGCTGTGATGCAGTAGGGAATTGAGTCCATTTTTCTTTCTAACTTCCTATTCAGATCTGTAGGTGTTCAATAACATTTTTGTCTAATTGGTTTTGTCCATGTTAAAACCTCCCATGCTCACACTCTGCCTCCTGAAGGATTTCCATTGACAGTTGTGGTTCTATTCTGAAAGTTGATTTAGGCAGAATGTTTGCTCAGCATTTTTTTGTCCACACGATAATTCCGCTTTAGTTTGTGAGACACTGTCCTGTAGTCTGCAACATGGCATATTTAGTTTTCCTCTTTGCCCTCATACTAGGAAATCTAGATGGATGGTAGCATAACAGAAGTCCCAGAGCAGGATCTGCGGTTTGTCATGGAAAAATATATAGATTCTGAAAGAAATGAAGGATAACAGACTGGGTGAGAATTGAGTGCCTTATTGGTAGCTGTTGATGGGCACTGAGGAGAACGTTGTCAGATCTCTATACAAGCTCCTACTGTGACACAACTTGTTCTGTCAATTCTTGTGCTGATCATGACATATGAGGACAGCAAAAGCTCGGGGAGACTCCGGTGCTTTAGACAATTTTATTAAGATATGTGGAAAGAGGAACCGAAGTCTGCAGGGAGCAGTGCAAATGCTGGAATATGGGCTGTTCTGCATGTTCTAAACTGTCCTTGTTCACAGCTCCATTGTATGGCATTTCCCAACCGGTCCTTGCTCACAGGTCTTTGAGGGTATTAAATTGATTCTTCTGTAAGAATTCAGCAACCAGCTTAACCAAAGCTGTAATATTACTCAGACTGGCTGTTGCCTGAGGTTGTCTAAAGTGCTGTTTATGGTACACAATGTATTTCTAGGTTATTGACTGCATTCCCAATTAGTGGCTTCTGAGAAATCTTGCATTACTGCTCTGCAAGGAGGTTGTGTGATGCTAACTGTTCTGACTCAAGGGCAAAGCAAACTTTAATTTATAAATTCATGATTGCATCCATAGCTAGGACCTTTATTGGCTTCTCACAGGCAATTATATTGCTGGAAACTCCTCTGATCAGGAACAAAATTGTTTATAAGATTTAGTAGCACCTGGTTTTGAATAAACTGGTCATTGTCAAAAGCAATGGAAGAAAGGCTCTGCAGACATTGGTAAGAGGAAAAAATAAACTCCACAAGTGCTAGCCTATTGGCACAGCATCCTGTAACAGTAATGACAGATGCAGCTATGGGATCCACAAACAAAAAGATCAGATCCACAACTGGAAATGGGGAAGAATGTCATCTTTAGCACTTGGGAAGACAAGGCAGAAGATTCCTAGCTCTGCTGTGGAGAGAGAGCCATGCCCATCTGGAGAACCTAGCAGTGGATGTTCTGAATATGCGAAGCTTATCCTTTTTTGCTAGTTCTCTGGGTAGTGCAATGTATAGAGACCTCAAGAACTTGATGAGCATATGGGAGCAAGTTAGAAGCCTACATTACCATTGCAAAGAGTTGCAGCCACCTAGTTATGCTGCAACTGACCTACAGCGAAGATCTTTGGAATTTTAAACAGGATGGAATTGAGCTACTTGGTGTGCACTGCTATAGAAATACCAAGAATGCTGAGCTTCTGGTTGAGAGAGAAGATGGGATTTTTCTTTTTCTTTAAAGACCTAAGCTACCCTAATTTGTGAGAATTTAGCAATACTTAAGCACTCGTGCTCCAGTTGTGCACAGCTCTGCAGCTCCTTGGCAGCTGACTAGTGGGGCCTGAGAAACCAGCAGGATGCCCTTCCCTGTTCAGTGCTGTCTGATGTAACTTCTGAAAGATCCATGCCTTCTGATGGAAAGCACTTTGATAACATTTTGACTGGCATTAATTTTATGATTATATGTGCGAAAGCCATATCCACAGTCCCTAATTAGGATTTAGATTCCCATTAGTCAAGCTGATCTAATGATGGTGAGACAATGGAAAGGAAGCATTTCTTATCAAATAGCTCATTTATGTGTTCCCAGTGGTCAACAAGCACTAATGAGCAAATTCTCCCCAGGCCTCATTTGAGGGGAAAAAACTGTGGGTGTTATTTGGCCATTACTTAATGCAGCAACAAGAGCTAACAGGTTGGCATTACTCCTGCAGGTGTCCGTAGTGTAAAACACCTGAAAATTCTGCTGTGGAGAAGCTTTGTATGAAAATCTTTACTGTTATGAGCAAAAATAACCAGGAAGCCCGTCATGGATAACACCTTCTATGTTCTGGAGGTGGCCTTGTTGGAGAAGGGAAGTGTTCAGGCTTTTGGATGAGGCCTTGTGGGAGCTGTGGGGGGAGGAAGATGCTGAGCTGCAGCTCTGAGGCTGATGGGTGAGGGGAGGAGAGCACATGCCAGGACATTTCCTTCTGTCAAGTGTAATATGCAGCAAGCAATTAGCAGTGAGCTTGATGAGTGCCAAATGAGGGTGGCTTTGGGTGAGGGCTGCAGTTTTGCTGCCAGTTCTTGCCCTCATTATTCTCCCAGGGAAGAGGGAGAACTGAGTCTGTGCTATGATATCCATGCTAGTCACACCTCTTCCTGGCAGAGTGATTTTATTTTTCCCTTTTTTGTGAATATTCTTAAGCGATCCACTGCAGAGGGAGGGAGGAGGGCTCGTTTTCCCAGGGAGCTGCTGATGCCCTTTCTGTCGAACATCTATTGTGGTGCCTTCACAAACTGCTGCATCTTCTCCCACCCACCAAATCTGAACTGGCATCTAAGCACTGCTTTGTTGCAGCTGGGGGCATGAACAGCGGCCCTGGCAAAATGAGAAAGCAGGTTGGTGCTGCCCTAGGAGATGAGACAAACAGACCCAGGGAAAGTGCTGGAGAGCAAAGGATGAAAAACTGGGCACACTTTGACCCAGGAATAAAGAACTGTACAGCAACTCATAAAAACAGCAATTTCAGCAATAGGATGCAATTGCCCCAAGGGTCTGGGGGACACAGGCTCTTAACTGTGGCTCAAATCTAATCTCCCTTGATATGTTGGAAATGGAGAACTGGCATAAACATTCCTCTGCTGGAGGAGTTTAGAGCCATTTACGATCTTTGAAAATTCATATCCACAGCTGGATTGAGTGCATTTTGGCTAGAAAACTAGTAAGCTGTGTAGGTGATGCAAGCTTCCTTTAGTAGTGGTGGTAATGTGCTGCAGTGGTCTATGGCCCCTTTTGAACCAGAGTTAAGGCCAGCCTGAATGCTGACTCATCCCTTTCTTGCTTTGAACCGTGAAGATCAGCTCTTTGTCCCTTAAACTAAACTTTAACTCTGTAACAAGTACATTTGTTATCTGGGGGAGTGCTGACAATTCCTGATTTTTTTTTTTTTCCACAGCCATTAATAAATCTGCCTTTCCAAGCAAACAGAAGCAAATGTCCTCTCCTTCTGTATCAAATCCCTAGAGGGTAAGTACAGAATCTGCATGTAAATGGTTCTTGCTCAGATTACTCCGTTTTGAGAGTTGTTTTTTTCTTCCTGTTGCTCAATTCAGCAGTGTAAGTACTTCATCTGCTTCCCAAGTCCTAACTCTGCTATTGAGTCTCTCTGTGTGAAATTACCAGCCGAGTGCAGGATGCTCCTGAGCGCTGAAAGGCTGAGCAAATAGCATGGTTAAAAGCAGTCAGCAAGCATCTGAGCAGAGATTATTCTTGTGCCCTGGTTGCCTGGGGATCCCAGCTATAAAAAGTCTTGCTGCCAGCTTCGTCTGCAGGAAGAGGCATATCTACTCCCCATAAGGATACTGACCCATGTTCAGCTTTGTTCAGGCTGTCTCATTCACCTTGTAGCTGTCCCCGGGGGTGTAAGGCAGGGCAAATCCAATGGGGGCTTTGGGCATCCCTTGTTCCGGAAAGCAGCCCTGGCTCGTGGGTCAGTTTGTAAAGGCTGTGAGGAGCTTCTTGTGTGGTGTCTTTGTTGTTTTTGTTGTGACTTTGGGATGTGGGAAGAAGTTTCCTTCTGTCTGCCCACTGTTCAGGTGGCCCTTGTGAGAGGTCCAGGTGTGGTGCTGCCCTTTCTCTGCCCACACTTTCTCACCCAGGAGCAGAGAAGGGATCGCAGAGAGGGTCTCTGTGCTGATGTCTGGGAAGCGCTGGCAAGATCTGAGGAAAATCACCAAGAAACCGTAAAATCTTTAGTTGTGGCTTTGGAAATAACTACAAAGTGAGCAAATCTAAAGACAGTTATGTTCAGCACTGTTTTTGTTTGCTCTTGAGATCAGTAGAATGAGATTATGAAAAGACTGATGATGCTACTTAAAGGGAGGAATGTGTTGGTTTTAATCCGTATGCATTTTTATACATAACTCCTAGTTTATGCCATAGTTTTCTACCCCTTGCTAAGTGTGGTTTTCAAACTGGAGTCTTTCAGGTGATTTATGATCTTTTGAAAACGGAAACATTTAGTCAGACTTTATGAGCAGACTAGAGTTGGTTCCTTCTGAGAATAATAAGGTATTAGAGGCAACGTTAGGTGGAGAATAGCAATGAAGAGCACACGCTACCAGCCAGCTTAAGCCCGTTGTTTAAACTTGAATGTCTGTCAGTGCTCACTCAAGTGAACCATGAAGGTCTTCCTGTGATCAGCTTTGGGTTGCAGGGTGTTCACTGTCACCACCTGATGTGGAAGTTCCTGCTCTTGCTGCTCTAAACTCAGATCTGAGAATTAAATTAAAGGATATTTCTTGATGTTTTTGAAAACCTCAGTACCTTGGGTGGATCCCTTCCAGCCCTGTAGACTTGAGATAGTCCAGGTGGAGTAGCAGGTAACTGTTTCCTTCTGAATTATGGGTGGCTCTTTATTCTGCTCCCTCCCTGCTTCCCTCTGCTCAGAGGGCTGGCTACCCTGAGGATAACTCTTCTATTAACGACAGAAGAAAAGATGATGTGGAGTATCTCAGCCTTTTCCTCACCTTTGGTGGTAACATTCCTTGCTGCATACAATAATGGATAGAGATTGTCCTCAGCCCTCCTTTTATTGTTAACAAGTGTTTTTACAAATACATTATCTTTTACAATAGTGACTAGATATGCTCTAGCTGGACTTCTGCCCTTCTTATTTTCTCTCTGCATATTCTAGCAACATCCTTGTACTCTTCTGAAGTCACCTGCCCCTTCTTCCAAAGGTGGCAGAGTGGATCTGATGCTGGTGTCTGTCCCTTTCTGTGCTTTGAAAAACTGCATTCTCAAATGTGGTCATTTACAAACATATTTCAGCCTGCTGGATCCCGGGCACTGGTTCCTCCTTATAGGAGTGTGCAGTTTCTTTAGTTGTTTGCCAGAAATACTAAATTTCACAGCTTTAATTTATGTGTTTAATGAGGTACAATATTTTACTAATAGGTGCTAGCAGGCCCTTGATTGCACAAATTAAGATCTTTAAGGTCTAATATATATATAACTGCCAAATCATTTGGGTCTTGGCAGTGATGGAAGAGGAGCAGAAACGCAGTGTGCCATCTCAGTACTGAAGCATTCCTCCAAAGAGAGAGTAGCGGCCCAGGAGTGCTTGTGGTCTCACCCTTGAGCCAAAGAGGGGTTTGAAACTGCACCTTGTGTCCCCCCTAACTTTGAAATGGGGGGAGCAAAAGCCCAACTGTGTTCTGTCTTGTGCTCTGGAAGGTATCAGTCTATAGCCAGATCAGGTTTCTCAGCTAACCATTCTGGACACAGATGCAGACTTGAGTCATTAAATGGCTTAGGAGGGTGGTTTTCTGAACAGCAAAATGGCTTAAATAGGAGACTTGAGTATCGTCTATGGTAAGACATGAGCAGGGAGCAGAGTTTGTGTTTTCTCTTTTGTTTGAGTCCCTCCGAATCCTTTACGGAAAATAACTGGGAATTCTTGTGGCCATTCAGGCTACATAAAATTCTGCTTCAGACTGGTTCCCACATTTCTGCTTTCTGACTGAGATTAGGTCTAGTTTTAAACAACACAGTCGTAGCACCTGAGAGATGAAGACTGTTCATACACTGCTCAGGGAGCAAGGTGAGCTGAAAGACTTCAAAATGCTGGAGGTTATGCAGGTAGGAAAAGCGTGCAACTATTGTTAACACTTAACTGCTTTAAACTGCCCCAAGATGTGCACAGAGGAACGAAATGTATGCTGCAGATGGCCATGTAAACGTGTCCCTTTAAAAAAAAAAAGTAAGAATCATTTCATTTGGAAAGGACCTTCAAGATCACCACATCCAACCACCAACCTCATTTACTGAGTTCCATCATTAAAACACATCCCTCTGTGCCATGTCCACGTGTCTCTTAAATGCCTCCAGGAATGGAGGCTCTACCACTTCCTTGGGCAGCTGTGACTACCCTCCCTGTAATTAAATTTTTCCTTATGTTCAGTCTAAACCTCCTCTGGTGCAACTTGAGACTGCTGAGATATAGCAAAGAGTTCAATCTGTCGCTAGTGCCTGGTGAATTTCTTGCGTATATCTGGCCACAGCATACTGTGATTGGCACAGCAGACTGAGACAAGTGTGCATAGGAAGGTGACCTTGCATTGAGACTGGGGTTTTACTGGTTTCTTTTTTCTTTAAAGGAAAAGATGCTGGGCTTTATGTAAGCTACAATTAATGATGGCTAGTTAGTCAAGCAAGGCGTGAGTGTCACCACAGTTTAATGCCCTTCCTGTCCAAACATCAGAGAGCTATTTTGTCTCATAATGGCTGTGGCTGAGCTGCAGTGGTTTGTTTTCTTCTTAGTCATTTACAGTGCTCATCCATCGAACTTACTAAAGCAAAATTAAAGAATGGTGTTTATAAGCCATTTAAATCAAAGAAGTCAGTGAGTGCATTAATGAGCCATCCTAATGGTTGCTTTTATAATGCAGACAAAACACTGTTTAATATTAATCAAGAGAGAAGAAATTGAAGGCCAGATGTCAACATTTTTGATTTCACAAATAAGAAATCTTCTAATAAAGCCCACATCAACTCCAGAGCCTGTGAACCTGCAGGGAGGGTTTGAGAGGATATGTTTTGTGGTAAGGTGGCATCTTGCAAAGGGACGTGCCTTGATGGAGAAGAGCTTGGGATACATTTACAAATATGGAAGAAAATCCATTGAATGTATTGTTGCATTGGTTTTCATGGGGAAGCTTTCTGCTTGCAGAGAAAGCCCTCTGGGTTTGAAGGAACATCTGAATTCAGTATTTAAATAGAAGGATGTGTGAACTAGGCTTCCGCAGTATTGTCTCTCTCACTTTTCTTTGATTAAGACCACCAGAAGAGAAGATAGGTACAATTTATTTTTTGTTGTTTGAATTCTTCCTAGTTCTTTTTAAGAACCTTGAGATTAGAAACGCATTGGATAATGTTGCTGACAGCATTTATGCATTGTTGAAATGTTGAGTCTGATGTAGGAAGTGACAGTTGAGCTCCGTGACTTTCTGCTGTATAGAAAAACTGCAGCTAGTTGTCAGTGATGCTGCTAGAAATGTATTCCTGGTGGAAGGAATTGTCAGTTAGGAATGGACCCAGGTAACTGGGATAACTGGAAAAAGGAGGCAGCTCTAGGTGGTACTAGAAAAAGTATCCTTCCGTGGGCAGAAATTTGGACTCTATCTTAGATTGATTGAAATACAAAATCTGTTTTCAGGATATTTTCCTAAATTATGAGAGATTGCTCAGTTTGGGCACTGTATCCTCAGCTATTCAAATAAGCACTGCTGTTCAAGTTTGTGATACCAAACATCCATTCGCTACAGGAGTGAGACAGGATTATTGCAGCGCACTGGAACTTAAGAATTCACTGGCAACTGCTGCAGGAAACCTGAGCTTGCCAGGTACGTGGTGTAACTCTGTAAAAGCTGGTGATCTCAGTGCTTTTGATAACCTGCCTGTTCTTCTTGCCTCCTTATGCCCCTCTTGGGAGTTGAGATAATGTGGATGACATTGTGGGGAGGAAGTCCTGCAGCAATCCAGTTTCTCTAGGTCATACCAACACAAATTGAAGCATATGAAATCTTCCACTCAGTTATCTTTCGTGGCCAAACTGGTGTTCATTTATATTAGCAATGCAAATCTCCCTCTCTTGGTAACTACTTTTAACTGTTGTTTGAGCTGTTCTCCGTTATCACTCCCTCTTTACATATGTAGCAATTTAGTGCATCCATGTCAGGATGTATAGCAGCATCTCATTTTGTGTGATACTGCTAATATGCAACTGAGAGAATCACATGATAAAAGACCTTGGACTTGAACAACAAGCCAGTTTTGCTGGAGATCTGCCTGCTGCAAAGGCATGGAAGTGTTTCTTGTGATGCTTACAGCTTGTAGTACCCAGGGATGTTATAAATTTAAATGTCAGCTGTTCTTTTTAGGTTTTTTTTTTGAGAGAAGTTTAGGCAAAACAACTCACATTTAGAGGGCTGACAGAGTAGCAGCAGCATGGGAGCTGTGGGTTTCTCTGGATGGGCAGTGTAGGTAGTGTACATTAAAACCATGAACCAACTTCAACAAAATTGAGGGAACAAAGGGAGCTTGTTTCTGTTTTTTGGACTGGGCCTGTTTCCAGTAAAGACCTTTGGTGGCAGATGTTTCATCTGAAAGCTTGAGGTTGCTGGCCTGTGACAAGTTTTATACCTCGCTTCTGCCCTTTAACTCAGTTTTATCTCCAGTCTCTGCTGTGGTATCATGCTAGGTCATAAATGTTTACATGAAATGTTTACATTTCATGTTTATTATTCTAAGCTGAACTGGCATTATGTCCTGCATGCACAGAGTTGGGCCAAACCAACATCATATTCAGTTTCTAGTTGTGCACAAAGAGCAGTGCCTATGCCCCTAGGTAGCATGCACACTGGCTGTGCTGCACACTGCAGTGGGATGTGATGCTTTGAGCCCTGCTTTCAGCCCCTTCTCAAACCCTCACTAGGCAGGGTGGCATTTCTAGACTTTTTTTCTGCAGTCCTTGCCTGTTATCAGCTCAATTGCCTGTCCCCAGTTTTCTTATCATTTGCAATTGTTTTTCTTTTCTTTTATTTTTTTTGCTAATTTCCTTGGTTATCTCTCAGAATATAAGAAAAGAGAAAGATGAAGGTGACTTGGCATAATTATTCTCTGGTTAGTTAATGGGGCCCTTCAACACACAGTGATTATAAACAGTAAGTCCAATTAGGAACGTGGGTAACAGTTCTGGAGAGTCTTCTATATTTTCTGAACTGTGACCATTTTCCTCCCTTGCAGAGCTCAGGATGTTTAGCTTCTCTATTCATGTGTCTCCTAGGAGTGAAAAATAGCCATAAATACTGGGCGATGTCCACAGCACTGTCACAAAAAAGGGAGCATTTTGACTTGTTTGACCATTAGCCTTGTGGATTGCAGTAGGATCCTCCAGAATTAAGAGGAATATATCAGCCTTGAGGGAAGTGAAATGAAGGAGAGGAGGGGGAAAATAAAAAGGAACAGAATTTTGCAAGGCCAGAAAAAACAAGGGAATTAATAATGAAAGGCTGAGGAAGGGATGTGTAACAAGCAGCTAATTCATTAGTGCAGGAGACTGAAACTTTCTCTGAAGCCCTCAACTCAGGCATCCAAGGTCAGGTGTAGCAGATCAGGGGTAAGGGGATGGAATGGGCTTTGACTGGGGAAGTGCTGGAGAAGATAGTATGTGAAGGAGAAGAGGATCAGAACTGTCTTAAATGCTAATGAGATGTTACAGTGTTTCTTAGTCATTTAGATTGCAAGAATTGCGTGGAATCTGAGCAGTATAAATCTGTGTAGATTTACTGGGGAGGTCTAAAGCAAGGAGACTGAGGAGTAATTAGTTAAAGCCACACTGTGCATGAAGGTGAGGGCAGAAAGCAGCTCCAGCTGTGTGCCTGTGGTAGCAAATCAGAGTGCTTTGCTTTTATAGTCAAACTATTGTAGCACTTGATATCAAAGGTCTTAATGCAGCGTGCAGAACACAGGACTCGTCAGACCTTGAATGTCTGCAATGAACTGCTCTTTTCTTTAGTGTCCTCAGCCATAAAATCACCCTGACTGCTTTGTATTGCTGGCTTATAAAGTGCTTGGATAACTGTAGGCAAAAAACACTAGGTAGAAATGGATTTGGAAGAGTTCTCTGTACTTAATTTGCAGTGCTTAACAAGAAATGGGCTATGAAAGTGGCTATATAGTTCAGATGATGTAGGTCTGTGGAGCCTGTCATTGATGCAAAGGATGCGCTGTCGGATGTGAAGCACAACAAAAAGTACAAATCTATATGCCATGTGAGTCTTTAATGGAAACAAGAAGAAATGGGAAATGCACAGAGTCATACACCGCTGGTTTTGCGCAAAGCCGATTCTGCTGACAGTAAGAGAGAGATGAGGCAGAGCCGTAAGATGGCAACTGATTTGTCTGCCAGGTATTTGTGACCAAGAAAAACACTCTCTGCTCTGCAGACTGCCCATGCTGAGAACTGTGGCTCCAGTTACTTGGTTAAATGCTCTCCTGCATAGCTGGCCTGTCTCACTTGCGCAGCAAGGAGCGATAAGTGCTGGGAGCTGGGATGAGTCTGCTCGAGGTCACGATCATAAAATTTGCTAAGCAAACTGTTAAGTTTAACAGCATGTGTGAAGAGGGGTCCCAAGCTGAGCTTCAGGAGGTGAACCAACAGGCAGCAGGTCATTTGGAGAGGGAAAATGCCAAGCTCTTAAATAGCCTGCTAGAAATGCACTCGTGGGGTGAGGCCGCTTGCAAAAATAAGCCTGGGCTCCAAAGGAAATGGCTCCGTGGTGGTGCCTGGGGCAGAGCAAGGCTGGGCTGTGCCTGCTGGGACAGGGCCCGAGGAGCAGTGCAGGTCACGTACTGAGGTTCTTCCTGCATTTCTGTGGCAGGAATGGGTGTGCTGACCACGCTGTTGCAAAGAATGGGCCTAGTGCTGTACAGTGAAGGGCCTGCATCTGTGGAGGAGGCGGCAGTGGGCAGGCTGTGGTCTGCGATCGCTGGGGGCAGATAAGCATTGTGAGGCTGTGCTGCTCTCAGACCACCCCTAGGAATCCTCTGCGATGTGCTTTTAAAGGTCGGAGATGTACAGAGATGAGAGATCTCCCCAAGGGACAGGCTCTTGCCTTGTGTACTGAGAAGCATTAAATGGCATTGAAGCGCTCTTCTTCCTTAGAGCAGTGATGCAGGGAGCAGTGACAGAGCAGAAGCAACATAGTTAAAGCTCAGCTACAAATCCGAGCCAAACAGACACCTGAAAAGTCACTTCAGGACAAAGGAAGATCAAGGCAGGGAGCAGGGAGGGTAGATGTGGGCATTCAAGAAAGGTTTTTTGTTAGGCTCAGTCCCTGTGTGGGATTTTACCATAGCTTGCTCACTGAAACCTCACAGCTTCAGTGAAAATGAATTCTCTCTCCATCAGTTCCTTCTATAATTAACCAATTTGAAAGAATCCTCCTGAAATCCCAACCCTCCCTGTTATACTGCACCTCTCCCCAGACTGCTGGGCTGGTAGCATGTCAGAAGGGTTTTGGAGCTGGCTGGCTTTGTTGTGAGCTGTCTCTGATTCATATTTAATCAGATCTTGGACAGAAGATACTGGACCTGAGCCCAAACCACTAATGCTCCATCAAAGATTACAGTTCAGAGGGCTGTGCTTAGCTAGAGCTTGGGTACAGGTGGCTGTATTTTTGCCAGTCTCCAGGCTAATTAGCTTTTATTAGTTGTTCTTGGTCTCAGTGCCCAGTACCTAACTTGTTCTGTAGGAGTGCAAATATGATTTGTCTTGGCTAGAGTTCTCTCTGCCTGAAATATATTTGGTTAATGCAAGTCATTCCTGTTTTCATTTTGACTTCCGGCTTTGCTTTGCTGCTGTAATGCCGTGATTGACTCCCATGCTGCTGCATCCATCTTGGCCAGGAATGGCACACGCAGGCTAACACTGCTCTGCACAAATCCTGGCTGTGGAGATGGAGAGCATCCTACAGTGGAGGGAAGCTCAGGGTCTACTCAGCCTCTGTGTTGCCGAAAGTGTTCAGACAATTTTTAATGGGACAGTCATTAAAGTCAATGTCCCCGTGGGCTATCTACAAGTTAACAGCCTGAAATGAATAGCTCTGGATCTGTTCTATTTTTGTATCCTTTTGTAGCACAGGAAGGGGAGGAGGCTTTTATTCCCCAGGGAAAACCTATTAACTAATTTCTGAGGTAATTCGTTTTCCAATGTGATAAATATTCTATGGGATTCATACTGTAATCACAGGGCTAAGAAGATCACTGGGATCTTGTCCAATGTTGCATTTTATCTTTGTGTCCCAACCCCGTATTGTCTGGGAACTCTCACATCAGGAGCTATTTTGAGAGAGAAACACAACAAGCTGCCAGGGCTGTGCAGTTCTGTGCCCAGCTGCTGCCTTCCAGCCACCAGCCCATGTCACATCACGCTTAGTTAAAGTCTAACTGTGCCTTAGGTAAGCTGTTGTTGTCCAGTCTAGAGTCTTGGTTATATCATTAACTATGACACTGTTCTTTCCCCTCTCATCCCCTCTCTTTATCCTTTAGCCAGTGAATGTTAAACTGGTAATGTTTTTAGTGCCCCCACCTGGGCTGGTTTGATTCCTTGGGTCCTGGTAATGTTGCATCAGGGCACGGAACAGCAACTGCATTCACGGTAACCAAAATAAAAATGACACAGGCTGTTAATCAAGAGAAGTCAGCTGGGGTCAGGGAAGCATTTCCAGCCACTTTGCATAAACAAGAGATGAGTTTTAAATCTTACTGCTCAACAGGATTAAATGTGCCTGTGCTTATGGCCTTTTCCACCACAGTAATTCTGACGTCTTTGCGTGAAAATGCTTAATGTTTTTCTCTTGCTGTAACCTTGTGAAGCGTGGCAGCCAAAGTCATTGTCCAGAAAGAGCTTGATTCATTTTATTCAGGTCCCAAACGCCTGTGGCAGCCTGGACTTACTCGCATGTAATTTCAGATATGTGAAATGCCTACTTCATGTCTAGCCAAGGAAGGGAGGGCAAAAAAAACGCTTCCTGAGGACACATCAGTCTCCACAAGGACCGGTCTCCAAAAGACAGCTGGACAGAATGGTGTAGGGAAAACACCATGGGCAACAAAACTTTCAAAATGTGCATCTTCTGGAGTTGCTGTGAAATAACACTGCTTTGGTCTACGTGTGCTCTCAGAAGTATGTGGGTTACTTGTCCGAAACTGTCACGTTTCCTCCTGGAATGGGATTTCACATCATAGCTCTCAAAGCCACTGCACTGGACCAGGGTAGAGGCTCTCTGGGTGTGTTTATATTTCTCTCCAGTGCATCGCAGATGAGCACGTGTTTCTGAGAAGAGCCCATTTAAATCTTTCACCCCTGGAGCCATCCACTCAGCATTTCCCTTGGCACTTCAACTGATTAAACTATATCTTGTTTGTCAGAGTCATTCCTTGTCTGTTTTCTTTAGCTCCCTTCTCTTAGCCAAGTCATAAATCTGGATTTGTAGCTCATATTGTTCCTAGAGAAGCAGACTGCGAAAGTGCAGACAGAGGGTTATGACTTCCCTGAGGGAAGTAGTTGAGAGGAAGAGCTGCCCTATCAAGTGGAATAAATGCAAAGCAGTAGTCTGAAAATAATGGATGACTGAATTGAGTTGGAAGGAGATCATCCCTGTTTTAAGTACTGTCTTCAGAGGAAAGCCCTTTAACTTATGCACTTTCCCCTCTGAGATCTGACTGTTCTGGGATTTGATCCATATTAGCTATTTCATCATTTGCATTGACTTATTTCTTTGGAGATGCTTTCCTCCCCTCCTTCCCCCACCAAGTCATTTATGAATCTGAGCTACAAGGAAGCGATTCCTCAGGGACTGTCTCCGTTTTGGAGCAAAGTGACTGCACAGGTCAGATTGCTGTGACCTTGAAGATCTCAGTGCAAAGGCTTGCAAAAAGCAAAGACAAGCAGCATGGATTTCTTGTGTGCTGTTTTGGGTTTGGATGGAGTTTGGGGTCGCTAATTAGCTCCCATTTGCAAGGAGCAAATGTAAGAGTCAATGTGGTAGCACTGCTGTTTACAGCAGCTGCAACCTGCTGTAGGGTTCTCTCTGCCTCACTTGAGTTTTATCCTTCAGACAAAGGGGGCTCTGATGAGGAAATAAAGGAGCCCAATCATAAAGGAGGCCATGCGTGAAGGCATCATGTTTGATATCGAAGGATCTGTAAACATGGAGTGTGTCTTGGTTAGTCAGTACGAGGAGCGTGGGAGAGCATGATCCCTCTCCCCACCACGAGCATCCTTTGCTACTGCCAGTGAATGACAGTGCTGCAGCTCCCACCTGGGCATCCCCCGGCTTCCTTTCTGCTCTGTGCATCCTAGGGCAGCTGCTGTCACCATCTCAGTGTCATTGTGCAGTGCTTGAACACAGTGAGACCTCACGACTCTGCTGTTATACAAATGCCTTTATGTAAAGGCTTGAATGCACGTTATTGGACTTGGATCATCTGTTTGGAACAGATAAACTGTAGATCAATGACTGTCTTATCTAAGACCATACAATGAGCCTGCAATAAGCTGTGATTAGCAGCGGAGCCCTGTGCAGAGACTGCTGTATCTTCCACTGCTGGAATAAAATAGTTGGAGGAAGAGGGTGGTTGAATCTGCTTTGTGAACCCTTCAAAATCGTTGTGCTTGATGGTACTGGCAAAGAGGACCACTGGTATTGTAACTGTAGAAATGGTTTTGTGCTGTCAGCAGCAGAGCGGTCAGAGTCCTCTTTTTACAAAATAAAACCTGGCAGCAGCACTAGAGACTGCTCTGCATTCAGGATTACAGGAAACAGCCTGTAAACAGCCTCTGAGCTCATGTCCCAAAGAAGCAGAGAGGAGTCCCAGACCTCTTTTCTGAGGCTTTGGCCTTGAGTTTTCTGCCTAGCACGTGGTGCATATGGGCTAAAGAGATCTGTCCTGTGGCCGTGGACATAAACGCACCTCCTTGAGCTCCAGCTGCAATAAACAATGTCTTTGTTACTTTTTCTTCACACGTATTTGAAGCGTCGTCCTTAAGCAGCAAGCTGGGCTCTCCTATGGCTGCAGGGATCCTTCCATTGCTCCTCCATGGGAGATGGAAGTCTTGCATGGAGACCTTCAAGAAGCAGACAATGCCCTGCAAACCCTCTCTCCTTAAAACCCTAGAGTCTGAGAAATGCTGGAGATGGGAAATCGTTTTGCAGCTGAAAAGCTGAATGTGCCTCTGGAAATATGCAAAAAACAACCAATACAAATTTGTAAATATAGGCTGGCAAACTCTGATGGAGTTGCAGATCAAACCCATTACTGGAGGGCTGTTAATCAGCAGTAGTGTTTTAGTAATTGTTACCATCATGCATTAAAGCCTTTGGTTAATCCCAGCTCTGCTTCCTCCCTACCCTGACGAACTAGGACTACCTCTTGCTTTGAAGTCTGATCTAGTGGCAAACAGCAGCAGCACAGAATGTAGATGGAAAACATTTTGATGTCAGGCACAGCGCTTGCTTGGGTCAAAGAGCTCCAGGGAGAGAGCAGCTTTGGTTAACCCTTCATGCCCTGCAATAGGAGTGAGCACTGAACTTGGTTACGAGCAACTGCATGCTCCCAGCTGCTCATCTCCCCTCAATTTGGGGAGGGAAAAGCTTTTCTGATACAAACAAGCCATTTCCAATCTGTGGATTGTAAATGGTCTGTGACATTTGAGCAAAGGGGATGCAAATCTGCTAGCATGGTGATCTGTGTTGTTCTGAGGTTAATTCTCAGGTCAAAAGAATTTAGGAAATCATTGCTCTCTGTTTACATAAGAGATTTCCAGTGGCATAGCAGCAACCAGTAGAATATCATGGCTGAAGCTGGTACCAATCCAGAGTGCCCTGTATCCAGTAGTTTTAATGACTTTCCTGTGTATTTGCAAGCCCATGGGTGCAATTAGTTTTGCCTGAAAACTTCCTTGATGAATTGTACTTCATTGTAGTGAATCAACCGTAAGTAATTTAAAAGCTGTTGATGCTTGTGTATGATTTAAAGTACTTCACAAAATCACTTCTGGTTTTCAAACTGAGGTGAGCAGTGCAGCAGCACATAGACAAAGCTGGAGCCTGCATCCCTGCTGGTTGGTGCTGAGTGGTAATGCAGAGCCACAGTTTGGAGTGCAGCCGGTTCAGACTTTTCACAGAAAACAGTTTTCTAGAGCAGCTCTAAAATGAGAGTCAGAAGATCCTTAGCTGGTATGAAAAACAAAGCCAAAACACAAGAACTTTCTAATGGGAAAAACTTTTTATGCCTAGTGAAGAATTAAAACCTGTTTTGCCGCTTAGAGCAGTCACACCTCCAAGAATTGTGTGTGTTTTTTTGGCAAACGCTGTCTGAATCTGATAATCTTGGCCATCTCTTGCTTTGAGATTCTCTGTTTTATAAGATAGCATTTATAGCATTGGCAGAATTGCTGTTGAAATCTCATCTGAAGGAAGTAACAGCCTCATCGTTCTGCTGCCCAATAAAACATATCAATGAAAGGAGGAAAACAGCTGGCAGATTGAGCTGAGATCTGCTTACATCCAGGCTCCCAGCCCACCCTCCCTGCCTCCTAAGGAGCTTTTCAAAAAATGAGGGATTTTAAAAGGAGTTAGCTAGGAACTAGTAGTGCAGTCTTTGGATCTACCTAGTGAACTATTTCTCAGTGACTTTGTCCCCAGCTGCTGGGGACACCCGAGTGATGACAGTGGCTGTGCAAGCTGCAGTGAGTTGTGTCTGAAGATGTTGGACCAGGACATCAGCTGAGTATGTGTGTGTGCACGGCAGCCTTGGCTAAGGAAAGCCTTCACTGCCTCTTCTCCAGCATGAGAGTCCTCTGAGCCCAGTGCACAAGAATGGGATGCAGGAGACTGATGCACATTTCTGAGCCATTTGTTTTTGTGGCTCATCTCTTCACAGCTGGGTGATATCAGCAGTGTCTGCTCTGCTGAGATCACTCTCTGGTTTGCTCCTCTGTGCTGGCTCTGCAATCCCGTAAAGAAGTGAGCCTTATGACTTCCTCACTGCATTGTGCAAGCATTCATAGTGATGGAGAATATTTTTGTGGGGGAATGTATGTGTGTGATGAGTAACGTTTCCCTCCATTTACAATAGTCCAGAACTTGGTATCAGCTGGTGAAGGGACTGTCAGTAATGCAGTTCTCCTTCTGAGCTTGTGTTACCCTTGCCTGCTGTATCCCACTGCTCTGAATGTGTCTGCTCAAACTCAGCATCAGTGGAAATCCTGGCTCCATTCTTTCTATCTACCTGTGGCTACTGAGTAGCTATTTACCTCCCCAGTGTGGCTGTTACTGAGGTTTAAGGACTTGGTTTGTTTAGTCACAGTCTGCCCTTGACTGTGATTATGTCAAGGACTTTTCTGCAGCTTGTTAAATTTCCCATTCATATAAATGCATCCAAATGGTTTCCATAGGAACAGGGTACTCAGCTTGCTCCTCACTGGGAAAAAATGGATTTGCATTTATGAATAAATATGATGCCCCATCACCTCAGAGCTTGGTCTGGGAGAGGGCAAGCCCACTGCTGGAGCAGCATCGGAGGGGCTGATGCCTTGGGCTCTGGGCAGCTGGAGGAGATTTGGGCTTTTTGTGTCCTGCCCATGAGGCTCAGCAAGGCATCACAGGTCCTAACATCACCGTGTGCTGTCTGTTGGATGAGACCAACCTCCCATGTGGAAGTCACAGGGGTCTGAGGTGAAGTTGTTCAATTATCTGGAAGTGTGTGGTTCAGGAGCTGTCCTAAAGCAGGGGGTGGTGGTGGTGAGGAGCCCGTTCTGGGGGTGGGAACTATTTTTTTTTTATAGTGTTTTGCTTAAGCTTTATGTTGTAGAGAATTAAATGCAACTGTGAATCCTACCAGGAGGGCTTGTTTGCCATTTAGAGGATAGTGTCTGTCGGAGGATATAGAGACACTTAAATTCAGGCATCTGCATCCATGCACCAGAGTTGATGTTGCATCTCTTTGGGTAACTTTGCCACAAAGACAAGCTGTGAGGTGAATTTTGTCAAATTGTTTCTGCTTGGAAGCACTCTAACCATGACCTGAATGAATCATAAAGCAGCCAGTAAGAGTGAGATTATCCTTGCTTTTCTCTTTTTTTTTTGTTTTTTTTTTGTCAAAATGAATGTCAGTGTGTCCCAGACCTAGCTCATCCATGGGGCTTCAGCTGCTTCAGGAAAACGTCCCAAGTATTGATCACTGGGTGCAGGAGCCATGTTTTGTGGTAACTTCTGAGGGCACGATCTTCAACGTACTAACCGTTCTCATCAGACTCTGAGTCTCCTATTTTTTCCATTTAAACCTTCCTCATTTTCTCTCTCAACACTGTTTTGCTTTGTGGCTCTGACTCAGCCTCAGGGTCACTGCTGTACTTGGGTCTGCACTGGTTGAACCCGTGGTGCTCGATAGCACCAGAGACAAGTCCATTATCTAGATCTATTCTCAACAAGATGCATCTGGTGGCAGAGTTTTCTGGCTTTACCAGTTCCAAGGAGTGCAAAACTTGGAGGTGAAGAGTGAAAATGGAACTGGCACACTTATTACTTAACTTCCATGTTAAAAGAGGAGAGATGCTTGTGTGCAATCAACTGCTTGCAACCTCTCACGAAATCTCTGATTTTCCAAGGGAGGTGCTCACCTCAGCAGGAGAGGCACAAAGGGGAGAGCGCTGTGCTAGGTTCAGGCAGCAGAGGGATCCTCCAGCTGCTGCTTCCTTCCTTCGGGTTCTTCTTGAGAAAGTCTAGCTATGATAGAAATGAAAATGAAAAGTGATGGGAAAGCATCTGTTGTCTGCTGGTGCATCCAGGCTGCTGGAAGCCATCTGCTGCCTATGCTCGCTGCCTGCCCTAGCCCCCACCCCTTGGTGCTCGGTGTGTTTATGCCTGCTGCCAGCAGGTCAGGCTGGGATTGATTTACCAGAAGGAAGGAAAGGATCTCGGAGTCAGAATGTCCCTATCCTTGACCCCATTAGAGCTGGTGTGGTGCCCACATGCCACAGATACTGAGCGAGTATGAAGAGTGAGGATCATTTCAGGAAAATGGGGTTTTATTTTCCATCTCTTCTCAACACAGAAGAATTACAGTAACATGAATCCTTCCGAGTGACAGCATAACCCTCTTATGCACTCATGGGCTAGCTACCAAGTTCCTTCTCCGGAGCTGTGCAATGGCTGGAAAATAGCAGGTGAGGGCACGAGCTGTTCCCTCAGCTCTCCATCTGCATCACAGTTTTCACAAAGGTCAGCGTGGCGGTACCAACCCCACTGCGGTGCCCTCAGCCGCCGTCACGCTGCAGGCTGTGTGCAGAGCCGAGGCTCCCGGAGCATCCTGGCAGTGCTGACTCACTGGTGATGCTCAAAGCTGGATCCCACAGTTTGCCTTTGACTCATCTTTCAGATGAGAGCACAGCTGTGCTCCTTTCCACTTATTTGTGGTTACAGAACGACCAAGCATGTTGCACACTGAGTGCTGTTGGCGTGAAGCTGCTGCAGCTGGCGGTGCAAGTGCACCACTGCTGTGCCGTGTGTTGGAGCAGGTGCTTGCCACCTTGCTGTCACATAGTAGTGAAAGGTTTGCTTTGGTCCAAGAGTGGGGCATTGAGTACATCACTGCTTTGCTGGAACTCCACGTCTATCTATGTAGGTCCTCACTGCATTCTTCTGTACCATATGCCCATGCCTTGACCCCAACACCACCTCACCTCCATGCCTTCCATGTCCGAGCAGCTGATTGCTCCAGTAAATGCTTTATTTTTTTGCCAGGATGCTATTTTTCACCAATTTTCATGATTATTTTTCTTCCCATCCTTCTTTCCTCCCCATGCTTCTTACTGGTGCCCATTTTCACCATGTGCAGAGGTCTGGGCAGCAGCGACCTACAAGCCAGCTCCCTGCTGAACAAAGCCTTACATTTGCATTCTTTGCCACTGAGGTATAACCACTCCAAATTTTTACATAATTCATACTGTTTTCAAGATGGCTATTTTCAAGAGAGTTTGGTAAAATAGCTCCACAAATCATGACCACTATTAACCAAAGGCTGTTTTCTTTTTTGCAGAAGCATGTCTGTTTCAGGAATGGCATGCAAAACCTTATAATTTCTCTTGAAAACCCATCGTAAAACAGACTGTCTCACTCTGACATCCCGAAGACCACAGACTGCTCAGCGTTTGATGCATTTTGGCAACCTGACTAGTTTGTGGCTGTTTTTTGGGGTGTTATTTAAGATGCGTTTTGGCAACCTGATGAATCTGTAGCTGTTTCTCTGTGTGTTACTTGAACTTTCATGAAAATGTGTGATCTATTACGAGCAAGGCCCAGCGGCAGACCAATAGCACAATTTATTATCCTCTAAAACTAGACAACAGCCCCTGTCTATAAGGGCTTATTTCTCTCTCAGTATCCTTAGCTCTTCCATCTGCTAATAGTTAAATGCATCTTTGAGGGCATCTTTTGTCTTAAATCTTGCATATTTTAGGCTCTGGAGGATGGTTTAGCAGTTAAAGATGGATAACTGTAAGACCTCCAGATTTGCATTATTGGAAGAGGCAATTTTTAAACTGTGGAACACATTTTGTTCTCAGAGTTCTCTGTAACAAAGACACGTATGCTTGTCAGCAGAGGGCTACCTAGCTATTTTTTATTTTTTAATTCATCTATATCAGGTAAAAAGATAATCTATCTCATTAATACGTTAGGAGGCATTGAAGATCTTGTAGTTCCAGCTGAACCGTATCCTGCAGGTTGGGCCAGGACGTAGGGAGCAGTAGTTCTGATTTGGCCTAATTTGCCCTGTCCTGCTGGTGAAGTGATTTCCTGACTGTAGGAATGCTCCTTGTTGAGCAATACAGAGCTGCTGCTGGGATGAATAATTCATAGAGTAATCACTCAAGGCAGAAACTTTCAGCACCCTATCAGATCTTTATTTTTTTTTCTTAATCCAGGCTATTGCTGACCTAATTTATCTAGGAGATGAATTTAGCTGATCTGGACAGACAGTGATTAATTTAATATTGGGAGCTGCTGGGAATGATGTGATGATAAATTATTAAACACTTTACCTCTTGCTGCTGCTCTCTCCCAAGGCTGGGTGGGTCCCTGCTTGCTGTCCCCATCAGCCCTATGGCCCCGTGTCTGAACCCTTCTTTTTTTTCTTCTTGGCTCAAAGCTTGCTTTCTGAGTTTTTTTTTGTGATGAGATTCTAACTGACTTATCAAGGAGGTGAGTGGTGGGTGTTGCCATGTGGCAATCATCATCACTTTGTGGACATTTGAAAGCATTTTCTTTGGAGCTGTTTACCTTCAGAAGAGAGTGCTCAGGAGTGTTTACTGGTGGAAGATCTGGCCTGTGACCAAATAACTCCTGCTTGGTATGGGAGACTAGGGAATGATACCATCGTACCCTGTGAAAAACAGGATGCAGGTGGACACCTCCCTGCTCCCTCTTATCTGCCGGCAAGGCCCGGAAGATGGGAACAAAAGAGTTTCTGATGAGATCCCAAAGCCAGAAGCTGCCACTCCAAAGAGAGCTGACGTGATCAATTTGGACTTACAAATAAGTTTGTGCTGTTGTCGTAGTTGTCATCAGCCGAACAACAACCCCTTACAGCCCATCACTACTGAAGATCAACATCTGAACCATGGGCAATGCTGGAATCCTGGTGGTGATTATCTCTCTCTTGCGTCCTACAAAGACTCCTTGCTTTTATTTCCTAACTTTTCTATTGCCTGCCTTCCCTTCCCCATCTCCCTAAGCAACTAGGATTTGCAATAAACTGGTTGGGCTAACATTTGACCCGTTGTGTCATAATCTTGCCGTTGGGTATACATATATTAAAAGAACCTCCTTTCTCTCCTATAAATTGGAGTGAGACACCCCGGTCACCCACATGGTTTCACATGTTGATTGTTGGACTGGGTCTCGAGGGTTTGGATCCTATTTCAGCTTAGGAAAATTTTCTTCTCAGAGTGGTGAGGTATTGGCACAGGCTGCCCAGGGAGGTGGTGGTGTCACTATCCCTGGAAGTGCTCAAGCAAAGTGTGGATGGCACATTGGCTGGATTTAGTGGCATGATGGTGGGTTGATGGTTGGGCTGTATGATCTTGGTGGTCTTTCCAACCTCAGGGCTTCTATGATTTGCTGCTGCTCTGTTGAGAGATTTTGGAAAACTTGCTTTGCTTTTCTGTGCGGATGCCACCACCTGCTGTGAGTTGCTTTGGCTGGTGGAAAATATGACAGCGAAGGATTGTTCTATGGTGGAACATGGAGAATTCTGCCACAAGGCTGCGTGCTGGGGATGGAGATGGCTCTGGCACTGGGAGCATAACAGGGCTCTCATCTTAGGAAATACTGATGGTGGATTTGTTATTCTTTGTGTGACTATACGTGTTTTAGGTCTTTGAGTTTCCCTTAGCAGGCTGGAACATGGCATAGCACAGCTTGTGTTCTGAGTCAGGTTGGGGAGCCCTGCCCCATGGCAGCCGGAGGAACCACACCCTCTCTGATTATTTTCTGCATTTCTTTCCTTTATCTTTCACTATGCACTGTATGACTAACAGCTTTAATATCAGAGTTGCATTTCATTCAGCTTGTAAACTGTCTCTGAATTAAGTCACCTTTATAAGACACCAAGGAAGAAGATACACATCTCCAGGGGCTGCTGGACCTTTTCATGCTTCAAGCAGACTCCTATGGCCAAGGAGGTATCAGCATGTGCCAACAGTGAGGGCAGCAAGGGGTAAGCATGGCAGGGTCCCCGTGGCTTTCTGTGGGGATTTCAAGCTGTACCCTTGCTTGCGGCTGGCTGTTGGCCTGGCTCCTGCATGCAGTTTACTTTAAAAGTAAATATTTTTATTTAGAAGAAATTAAAAGAAGTAAAACTACTGGAAAAGCTGAAATTCTTACTTTCTACTAGTACAACAGGGCTGAGATAAAATCTCATATAGCCAGTAGTGAGATGCCTGCTAAGTAGGCTGGTTTTATTTTGATCTCAGATGGTAATGCTTTTACTGGCTGACTATATTGGTTTGCTCTGGAGGTTTCTCCACATGACTTTCAGCCAGTATTGATGCTGCTTCTGACCACTGCTGCTATATGCTCTTATGTTGTACTTTCTCTGAAGGTACTGTCTGTTTTCCTGCCAGCTGCAGATCTCTGCCCTGGCACATCCTCTCACCTCCTGTGACAGCTCTGGACAGTGCCAGGTATGGGAATAGCTACACAACCACACTCACTCAAAGAAAAGGGATTTGTGCATGTTCAGCAGGTCATATATTCCTTCTCAACGCCTACAGCGCGTAGCAGAGGCTTAATTGACAGAGAGAGTTTTCACAGGCTGGCGTTAGGTTTTTCCAGCCCCAGCAGCTGTCCTGCTGTACCCTGAGTGCTTTCCACCCGCCCGCTCACTGAGATGATGCTCATAAAGCTAGCAATTCCACCATGACTCTTCAGGTGTTCCGAAGTACAAGACAGAACTCACAGCAGAGAAATGATTTTAGTAAGATAAAAGTATGAAGAGCATGAGGGTTTCCACTATAAACCTGGAAATAAGCAATTACAGTCAGCGCTAGATAATTTTTCCATGTGATTTCATTTGTCCTGCTCTGAATGCAGGCCTTGCTGCCTGGTGCTGTGGGCTGGAGGGGGTTCTGCATGCTGCTTGCCTTTGTGTCATGCCTGGGAGTCTAAGTGTGTTTTTATTTGTTGCAGTGACTCAGGGTGGGGAGCATGGAGTTCACCTCTCCTGTATTGTCTTTGAAATTGCGTCTGCCTTGTTCTGGCTGAAATGACTCAATGTGCATTCCTGGGCTCGTGTGAGGGTAACAGACAATTTTTGCGTTATACAACAGGGGAAAAAAAAAGAAGAAAAAGGTTAATTATAAATGTCTTCCGTGAAGCTTATGTAATGCATTAATTACACCCTGTGGAGAGCGCCCAGGACACCTTTTGGTAAATTGTACACATCATTAACAAGGTACTTTGTCTCAGTGTGCCTGTAAGAGCAAACACGTTGGTCCTAGAGCTCATGGTAGGACCTTGAGTGTTACCATCTCCTAGATCAGGCCAGAATGTGGAAATAATAAATGAAGTGGTGTGTGATGAAGAGTTTGCCTTGGCCAGGGACACAAAGGCTTGACTGGATTCTAGCTGTGTTGGGGAGCTGTGAAAGGGAAGACCAGCCAGAGGCGCCTGGGAAGGCAGGTTAGCCCTCTGGCCAACCTGGTTAGCCAGCTTTGGGCCAATGGAGAGCGTCTGCTAGGCTGGAGTAACTGACCTGGAAAGAAGAGAGAGGAGATGGGATGGTAAAAGGCAGGAACAGGATGTTCATCCCCACTGAGCTCCAGGACAGGACTGAGCTCTGACTGCTTCCTGGAAGTACTACCACACGTGAAGTTATTTTTACAAAGAGAACAGTGCATGAAGAGTCACAGGATATTATGTCACCTTTGCTAAATCAGGTGTGTTCTAATGATAGCAGTCATTGCACTCCTTCTAATATTGCCACCTCCACAGAGGAATTCCTCACCCCCAGGCTAACCTTAGCAGACCTTTACTTGCAAGAACAAGTAGAAAGCAAAACATAAGTGCTGGTGAAACTTCCTGTCTTGCTGCAGTACCTACTGTACCCTGATTGAGTTACCCAGCCCCAAGAGACTGTGATGATGGATAGCTGTCCTGGCAGGACTCCTCATGTGCTAAATAGCAGTCCATGGCAGAGGGGCAGGGGGAGCAGTGAGTTGGTGGGGGAACCTTCTGAGCCACCTGCTTGCCTGTAAAGTGAGTTTGTCTGGGAGTCCTTCTACAGATAAACTCCAGAACTAATGGGAGAGAGAATCTGACTCATACTGCCTCTCATCCTCATGTCAGAGGAGGATGGAGACAAGCGTAAGAAGATTCCTTGTGCTTTCGTTTAAAGTGATATTGGTTATTCTGTTGAGCTAACATCCCACACTGATGCATTTCTACACTACTGTATTTGAGTCACGTCATAGTACTCATTCAAAACTCTCTCTATTACTATTGCTGTTCCCCTGATCAGGCTGACAAAACCTAGCAGGAGCCATATGGCTGATTAGTTGGCAACACAAAATGCCACAGAGCTCAGCTTTTATGACCTGTAGTTTTATGAGCTGCTTTATTTTAGTGCTTCTTGCTACTCAGTACAACTCAGCTGGCAGTTGTACAGGGACACCCCACGCCATAAGGATTTAACATTGGTGTACTTATAGAAAAATGGGCTGGCTGGCTTCATGATGGGGAGGGGTGGAGTATCTGCTCAACCATGCGTTCTCTTAATGTGAAGCTTCCCGGACAGGTTCAGAGCTGCAGCCACTCTGATCACCTCTCTTTTGTTGCAGAAGTGGAGAGATTTGGCTCTGTAGAGGAGCTCAGGTCTGCCCGCAGCTTATTACGAGATTTAAATTTTCATGCAAATTTAATGGGGCAGATTATGGAGCAGGTTTCAGTACTCTGGGCTGTGTTTCAACTTGGATCAGTAGAGGTTAATTCTAGCAGCATGCTGGGAGTGATAGCTGATGTCTTTTGGAGTGACCATAGCCCAGATTAGACTGCAAAGCCTAAATGAGGGTCCCTGTATGTGCCAGGTAGTTCTAGCAGGTGTGCCTCAATTTGCATGAGGATGCTCACAAAGTTAGTGGCATCCTTAATCAACAAATTGGCTACTGACTGTATCTGGCACAATTGCTTTTAGTTTTATTTCTTGTTTTGATGCTTTAAGCACCAGAGCTTTGTGGATTGAATGACCTCCTGTGTGATCTGTCCTAGAAATTTCTTAGTTTTTCTGCTCCTTCCTGTCTTTGTTATAGATCTGTACATAGATCAATGAAGCTGCAATTGCAGTTTTCTTCAAAAAGCTGTGAGCAGTATCCTGTGGTCTTCTGGTCAGTCACAAACTTTCTAGCTGAAAGCCATGTTTTGTCACATCATCAAAGTCCCTTTCAGTGGGTTACAAACTCCAGCTCAGATGGTGGTGATTATTATCTGTTATGTACCCTGAGTAGAACATAATTATACTTGTCACTAAGTGGCACTGTGTAAATTACTCTTTAATTGCTAACACATCAAAGAAGCAGCTACCCAGTCATTTTTCTGCTAGGACAGAATTCCAGTATCAGCTTCATCACTCTGATGTCTGCCTTCACCCGATCTCTCATTTGTTCCCTTTGGTGCTTAAGGTGTCATTTTCTGTGAAGAAACCTTTTCAACATATTTAGCATTTTTCCTGTAAAGCTTCTGCTGGCCTTTAATGTGTTGGTAGAGAGTCTGATGTTAACAATGTAGGGAGTAATGTAGAAGATATGTCCTCCAAGGACGGCTGTCAAGGTAATTACTGCACACCATCTGGGGCTAAAACCTCTTTTCTGGCTGGTGTGCTCATAGAAGAGGGGCCGTTAGTGGGGCTGAGGAGCACAGCCTTTTAGTTGGTCTGTGTTATTTGGCCTTAGAATGGAGTAGATAACTGCATTTGAACACAATTTAAGTGAATGCATTTTAGCCTTCCTAGATAAGTTCAGAGTGACTTGGGGGTGGGGGGGCAGGAATGCTATCTCTAAGAGTCTCTGCGCCTCTCTGCAAAGCTCTTTATCTTCTGTGGCAACATCTGGAGGCCAGGCCTTGTGCCAGGCTGCTTCATCTGGCTGCATTCCCACACACTGGCCCTGTTTGGGGCGCACTGACCTGCATCCTGCTTGTTCCGAAGGGCAAGCTCATGGTCCGCACTGCATTTCTTCAGTGGCTCTGAGTGTTTCTCACCCCAAATCATCCCATCTGCTTTCCACCTCAACACTGACGGATCGAGAAATGAGTTAAGAGGCTCTCCTATATGGTGTTGGGTTGAAATCCAGCTATAGAGTGGAAATTTGATGGGAGTGTCTGTTACAGCAGAATTGCACGAGGACTCACCCTGCCTGGTCCGAGAAGGGACCCGTCCATCTTGTGGCACAGTGTGCCTGGTCCTGCCTCGTTCTGTGCGTGGCTGCTGGAGCGAGGTGCTTGCTTTTTTTGTGCTTCTCCCCCTTTCTGTTGCTGACACCAGATACCCTTTGGCAAACAGACTGCAAGGAAAAGCCAGGGCAAGCAGCCAGCCTGCCCTGTTCTACATTCCAGGGCTGTAATTTCTAAAGCAGTTTATGCCATCAAGCGTGGACAAATTGTTCAGAATAACAGAAGGAACGTTTCCAGTTAGAGAAACCATACCAATGTGCGGATGTGAAGCCTTTCCAGTCTCCTTCCTGCAGTTGGAGCAAAGCTTCCCATCCAGAGAAGGTGTTGCTGCCTTGGTGACGTGTGGGCATTACATTCAGAGTGTTACTGATTCTGTACAAGCAATCTTAGGGGCTAGAAAATTTATTGATATGTGTGTATATATGTACATAGGTGTAGGTACACGTATACATATACATTTGAATATGTATGTATTCATATATATTTCTTAAAGAAAGATGAAGTTTTCCAACAGGGCATTTCAGGAGCCAGAGCTTTTTTTAAAGATCACTCTCTGACACTTAGTAGAAAACTTTGGGAGCTAGTGGCACAAAGTGGCATAATGTTCTGTGATAGTCCTGATAGGGCAGCGAGAGATCTGGTTTTAAAGGTCCTTCATTTACACCTCTACGGATTCATTATTTCTGCCTTGTGTGTGTGCTAAGTAACGTAGGTGGACTTTGACATCTGTTTTCCGTATATTTGATTCCAATCTCAGTCAGGGTGCTGGCTGTATGATAAATTTAATTTGATGCAATGCTGGGGGAATTCATGGCTGTGCTTAGGACTCTTGCAATTTACAGCTGTAGACATTTACTCCAGACACCCTCCTCCTAAATGAGACCTCAGCACACTGCATTTAATACATTCAAGCCATAAAAGTCATTGCAGACTAACCACATAACTGTGCACCGTTAATGAGAAGCCTTGGAAAACTCGCTGCCTACTCTAATGAGGTTCATGGTCGAGGGTTGCCAGCTCCATGCTTTTCCTGCACCCCGGGGTGGTTGGCTGTGGGAAGGCTCTTGCCGCAGTGTCCATCTCCTTCAAGAGCCTGGTTGCTTCATTCTCACCCGACCACATGCCAATTTCCTAATTTACCTTGTGGGTGTGATCATCCGGCCTTCATCCGAGGAAGACATTGCATTTTTCTTCTCTCAAATCCCCTCTGCTTGGAGATCCAGGACAGCAGTGAACATCCTGGAACCATAAGAGATGTAAATCTCTACAATTACATAAAACAGTTTTTTCAAAGTGCCCTTTGAAAAGTTTCTTGCTTTCGCCGGTGAGCTCTCTGAAACCAGTGCCTTTCACAGACTGTCATACTTCTCCTTCGCACTGCTCCCAGGGACTTACTAAGAAGTCAGTGCTTAGAAGCACAGTGTTCTGTAGCCTGCAGTTGGCAATGCCCATCCATGAGCTCTGCTGGAATTTGGCTGCTTGCATGACTTTGATTTTCTGCGAGGTGAATTTTGTTTTCCCCAAAAGAACTCTGATGTCTCCCTTCCGTGCAGGCTTTCTAAATTAGACACGGATGCAGGGTGTGTAATTACTGTGCGATGTCTGCCACCGGGGCTGGGAGCCATTTTTTTTTTTATTTGGTAAATATTTGTCAAATTAAATGTTGCGTTTGCTTCTGCTGGTTTTTGTGATCCTCTTCGTGGTCAAATCCCCAAATACTCAAGTTAATGCATTTGCTGGCAGGAATGTCTTTGGGAAGAGCTGAAGTGAGAGATCACATGCAGGAAGGAAACATGTCAATACGTAAGTGTGAAGATTTTCATGAGAAATCAAGGACTGAAATGTGCTTCATCCAATCTGGGACCAACAGCACTGCCATCTAACGCTGGTGTCCAGTCCAAACAGAGCGAAAAAATCAGGAAATATACTGAATCTTCACCACAAAGGGGCTGTTCAGGTGAGGCATGCTTTGAGGAAATCACAGAATCGTGGGGGTTGGAAGAGACCTCTAGAGGTTGAGTCCAACCCCCCTGCTAAAGCAGGTTCCCTACAGCAGGTTGCACAGGCTACCTATTGTAAATAGGTAACACCTACTTGAAATGAACCCACTGGGGGAATTGTCTTTGCCTCGCTGTGCTGTGGCTGCAGCCGCTCTTCCATTGCTGATGGTAGCTGTGTTACACCTCTTTGGTGCTCACATACCTCTTCTGTATGCAAAAAAAGCTATGTCCCAGGATGGAGAATTGGATTCAGGATCCAGTTAATAGCATTGCAGTGGATGCTCTCCCAGTCTGACTTTTGGTAAATGAGAGCTGTCACCGTTGCATGAGTTCTTTGAACCTGTCCCTGCTGATGTGCCATTAATACATCAGTTGCCCAGAGCATGAAGATGACTGCTGTCTCCATGGTGGTGCCAGTGAACTGTTCCATGTCTGTCCTTTTCTCTTCCCCATACTCATTAACTGAGGGGCAAGAAGTGTTGTGGGTGGGGCAAGTGCATTATGCCAATAGTTTAATGAGTTTGTTGGCTTTTGTTTCGTAGTGCAGAGGAATTGATTTAGGGAAGATTGTGAGAGGGAACAGTGTGCCTGGTTACTGTAGTGCTTCTGCATGAGAGATAGCATCTTTCTTCCTTTAGGGGAATTTAGTCCTGCAGCTGGCCAGCTAAGTATACAGCAGGGAATACAGATGATTTCTCTTTACATTTTGATCTCAAAATCTACTAATCCCTGTACAAACATCTGATCTGCTCCAACTGGGAGCAGCAAAGGAAAAACTGTTCTTTATTAACTACTTGATAAAGGAATATAGTTGCCTCTGGATGGATGGTAAATTGGCATGTGCACGTGTCTGCTACTTGTATTGAAAGGTGATAGGAGGTGCTTACAATAGCTGTGGTATCAGAAGCACTGGCTCAGCAGTGTTCCACTGAAGCATCTTTCTTCCACTCATCGGATGCTTCAGGCCATATCTGTTGTTGTCTCAACTCTTCCCTTATCAGCACTTCTTAACGTTACAGTGTTTGCTTTCTAAGTCTATTACGAACACAGAGTGATGCAAAGAGGGAGTTACTTTAGGATGTCTGATGTCTGGGCTTGGCTGGGGTAGACACAGAATATGGGTCCCTGTCATCCTGCCAAAGGCTTCCCCAGGATACCCTCATTCATGGTTTTTGTCTCAGCCACAGGTTTTTCTTCGCTTCCCCTTCAGTTCACGATGGCAGTGATTTCTCTGTTCCCAATCCGTGGCACCAGACCAGGAGGTGGATGGTACTGGTGGGAAGCCCAGCAGGAGGAGTGTGCCTGCAGAACTGCTGTGCCAGCTTGCATGCAGTGCATATGCTGTGTACAGAGCCCTTTGTTCTGCTCCTGTATAGGTTCAATTTGCTGCGTTATTGTAATAATGGGGAAGCTGAGTTGAGGAGATGTAGAATGAGATCTCCTTCTCTACCTAGACTCATTTAAAGCCCCTGTACTGCCTGGACACTTGCATTTAAGCTGGGAGACTTTTGTTGTAGCCTTGGGAATTTCAGGCTACGGTAAATACAAACCCCCTATGGCTTTCATTTGTTCCTATGACAGTTTTCATTACTTTCCCATAGTGTTCCCCACTGCTGCATGCAGCCAAGCAGCACTGGGCTCTGGAGGAGACCCTATCTATCCCTCTGCTCGCTGGGTGGGCAGAAGCAATGGGAGGAAGTGGCTTTCTCCAGCCTGGAGGCAGAAGGCTCCTTTCTGAACTTGAATGATCAGCTTGAAAGTTATTTCTGTGGTTTTAAATTCATGACAGGTTGTGCTCTTCTTTTTCAAACGCGAAGACCCTGCATTTCTCAGGCACACACCGAAGTAGTCCGGCCAGTGTTGTTTTTTTTTTCTGTTCTAAAGTTTGATTTTACTTTTTGAGAAATATGAAATGACGACATGTATTATGCACAAAAAATACATAAAAAATTACAGTATCGGAGAGCAGTGAGGGTGTGAACAGAGGTGTAGATGTGGAGAGACATCTCAGACCACCAGAAGAGACGGTGCTGAGAGGAAGCAACTGGGAACTCATCTGAACTGCTCCTGCTTTGTCGCTCCAAATCAGATATTCTTCTGAACATTTGCCAGACATCACCTGGGACTTGATTCAAACGCTCCCACTGGCTTTGAGAGGGGCTTAGGATCAAACCAGGAAGCTGGAGAGCCTCCATCTCCTCTATGAGCAGACTGTCCTCTTTCACTACCAGTTTGATGCTAATTAGAAGGCTGCCAATGCAGAAAAAGCCAATGGCCCAATAGCAAGCCATGTTAGGTAACTGATTTAAAAAAAAAAAAAGAAAAAACAATATTTACCTCAGCCTTTGGAAAGAGAGGATCTTTGAATGTGAAGTCTGTCAGGCAAATAATTAGCAATAATTAGCAGTAAATGATTTGATTTTTCTCTTACTACTGGGTGGTGCAGAAGCAGGATGTGATTCAGATGCCTTTTGCCTGCTGTCAGCTCCCACCTGCTGAGAACAACATGGATGGCAGTTCCAGCAGTGGAACAACAGGAGCATCAGGGCTCTTGCTGGTCCCGCAGGATGCTTTCTCCCAGCATCCCCAGCCCCATCCGCAGTCCCACCTGACGCTGAAAGCTCGTGTGGTCCCCTGGATGTGATGGAGCTCGTTAACATAGCTCTGATGCTGGACGAAGGCAGTGCCACCCCCTGCAGCACGTGGTCCTGCTGCCATCAGAAGGGCTCCTGGTGGCTCATGTCACAGGGGTTGGGGCTGGGACATGGCACTGGAAATGGGAGCAGGGCACGGTCAGGTCCTGATTGTCCACAGGGAGCCTGGCTCCAGCCCTGCAGTGTGTGCCCAGGTCAGCTGAGCCTCTGCAGGGAGACAAGAGGATCTCACTTGGTGCTGCCCCTGGAGTCCTGCCCCTCAATTCACTCACCTCACATGGATTGGGATTTTCAGTCTTGAGAGGAATCAATAAGGAAGGCCTTTACATTGCTGTAAAGCAGGCGGACTCTGAAGTCTAGGATGCTTGAGTCCATCCTCTCCCTGCAGTTTGAGGAGAAGGGACAGAGAGAGATGCAAAACACAGAGTTTGTTCTACTTGGGCACATAGAGACCAGAATTCCTGAGTGCACATCGTGCCTAAGTGCTTTGGATGGCTGCTGCTTCTGGAAGTAAACGATACCCAGCCGCTAAATTCTTTCAAATCTCTCTTCAGTATGACCTCAGAGCTGGCACTAGGATGTCTGTGTTTTGTTTCTCCCACTGCTGTCTGCTTTTTCATTCTGCTTTTTGCAGCCCAAAAGCCACTACTATCGCTGTTGATGGCATTAAAAGAAAATGCAGTCCCACTGCAGACTTACGGTCATTCAGGGGAAAACAAAAAAGAAAAAAAGAGAACAAAAACCTGGAATAAATCGGACTGGTCCTGGGAGACGAGCGTGCAGGACTGAGAGCCCTCTGCAGAGCAGGTGCTGCATGGGTTTCTCCCACTCTCAGTGCTGCCCCAGCCCTCTCCTCGTGCTCAGCACAGATCTCGTTCCTTGCTCTGTCTCAGGTGGAAAGAAACTAAGGGTGTGATTTCATAAGGAGGAAAAGAGTCCATTTGGGAAAAACTTCAATCTACCAAACTCTTCTGAAAAGGCCCCTGTTGAATGCCAAGGTAACATTTCCATAAAACTTGACATTCCATGATGACTCCTAGTTAAAAAATTAGTGACAATGATACTCCGTTCCTCCAGGGAAGGATTCAGATTCCTTTATTGCCTGATTTATATCATCTTCCTTTCTACACATCTGCCTACTTAATCTGTTCTCATTGCTGTAGTAGCACCACGAGCCAAAGCATTTCTGCCTCTAGATGCCAAGCCTTGCAATGGTCATTTGTTCCTCCTCAGGCTTCAGGAGCAATGGGACCTGGATGCTTTCCTCATTCCATGGTCCTGGGTCAGCCTGTCTCTGCTGGCAGCAGGGACTTCACCTCCTGTACCTCTAGCCCAGCGCTGCTGCTGGCTGTGTGGGCTCAGAGCAGCAGCTGTGGGAAGGTTGTCCTTAAAGCCATTTCAGAGATGGGGCTCTGTGGGGACAGTTTTGAAGGTCACTCTTCATGTAAACGCAGCACAAGGAAATATATATATTTTTTTTCTGAGGCTTTGCTGAAAAAGCCTCGGTGTTATTTCATAGGCTGTAAAATTGATCTGCATCAGTGTTTGAATTGCTAGAATGTATGTCTCTGCCTCTGGATGGGCTTCTACATCTTAAGCGTGGGGTAGATCTTTTCGTTAGACTCTCGAGGCAATCTTATGCCATTAAATATGATGATTTGAGGAGAAGAATAAGGCACTGGGAATCAGGGAAACAACGGAAAGTGTGTGAGGCTGCAAAGCCAGCAGCACTTGGAGAATGTACTGAGCATTTCTGCTTGAACTCCAGCCCTGGGGAGCAGGAGGATGAGAGGAGCTGGGTGTATAATTGGACAGACAGCTTTCCTTGTTTTCAGAGTGCTGTGAGGGGAAATGAGAATCTTCATAGAAATGCATGCTATGAAGTAAAGCACACATGGCTGTGCTCCCGCGCGAGCAGAGCAGGACCCCCATCAATCCTGCCAGCTGGTAATGTGCCGTTACTTAAGGAGCTTCAGATACAACATCATTATCTAATAATTAATTTTAAAGTGCTTATTTTAAGTCATTCCCACCCATGTACACCTGCTGCTTCTCTGTAATAGCTTCTTTAATTTCCGATGTACTGAATGCCATCAGGATGTCGCAGAAATCACTGGTAGTCGAGGGATGAAATAAAGGACTTGCTCCCTCTCTGTGCTGTCTCTTGCTTCCCGTGTCTCACTCTTAGCATAGATGGGCAGCATTCATTCTGCAGGAAAGAGCTGGGCTCTGGGAGATGTACTCTTGTGCTGCAGAACATAGGCAAGGAGTGGAGGCAGCGGGAAGGCTCCGTCCTATGGGGGCTGATCCAAAGCCTATTGAGATCTGTGGGATGCTCGGCACCAGCTGTGGTGGCCTTTAAATTGGTCCCATATTTATTATACTTCAAATAACAGTGATTCACTGTAGTTTCTGGTGCACTGAGCTACGGAGCTATATCAAGCTCTTCTATTGTGGCCAGGTACAATTTCCTGTAGGATAACCACATACCGTACAGTGCCGATTATACTGATTTTCTGCTGCTGTCAGGTACTTACTAATGGTATTCAGGCTCTGCTAGTTACAGAGGGTGCATGCTGTTCCTGCTAGATTGGACTTCAGAACAAGCCAAGTTTTCTGTGTTACCTCCAAACTTAGGAATCAAATGGAAGGATCCGGCATGATGCTGTGATGGCATGTGATGCAGACCTATCCCAACACTGTGCCAACGTTCTCCTTCAGGCCTAACCCCTACAGAAGGGCAGGTTCATCACAGGATGGAGAAGAGGCAACTGGTGCACCTATAGCATGGGCTGTAGGAAGGCACAGACATCCAGGTACCCTGTTTGAGGCTGGGTTAGGGCCTCACCTCCTTGTTAATGGAACAAGCTTCTGGGCCATGTTGGATCTGAGCAATGCTCACATCTGTTTGCATGTTCCTGTAATGACATGCATAGTAAAGGTCTTGTAAATGATACTTCCTGCACCCTTTCACATGCAGACCCTTGCCCTTGTTCCCTGCTTGCTCTGTGCTACGTGTTAAGCTGTGTTTGCCAGTTAGAATGGCACTTTGGATACGTTGCTCCTGTTGAGGTTTTTTCACTGTAACGAATGCAGAAATCATAGAAATTCACTGTAGTTCAATTTAGCTTTCTGTTACAGGAATGGTGAAGGACAAATTGTTCCTTCCTGTGGAGGTTTGAGGTGGTGTTATTTTAAAGCTCATCTATTCCCCTGTCTTTGCTGAGCTGGTTTGGCACCTTGCAGCAGGAGATGCTTCGAGGCAGTGGGGATGATGCTAAGCAGCCACGATAGGGATCTCTGTAGCTGTGAAAGTCTTAGGAAATTCCTTGGATGAAAAGCTCCTGGCTGTCTCTCTGTGACCCCTTACCCAAAGCCTGCGCTTGCTTTTGCCAGGATGGAAAGATGACTCTGTTATCTTTGCTGCTGATCCACCAGGAATGTTAACAAAGTTGCCCAGGGCAGGCTGGGAGGAATGCGGTCCTTTGCTCGTGCTCCTGGCCATATGCACACACTGAACTCCACATGCTGCCTCTGTCATGCACAGAAGGATGGTGCAGTAGCTCTTCCAAATGCTTTCACGCTGATACAGCCATGTACATGTGCTCTCTCTCTGATAGTCACCCCTTGTCCTACATGGTTATTCTGCTGCCCGTAGACAATTTTCAGTTCCCCCATCTGTAGGCAGCGTGAGCCCCTTTCACCCTGTGCCACGCAGCCCCCAGGGGAGCTACACATTCATAAGACATCCAAAAATAAATAAATGGAGACAGAGTCGCTCCACAAGAGTGCCGCCTCAAGCGATGCCAGAACAATCCTGTTCTGCATCCCCCGCCAAACCTCGGCCTAAAGAAACATCTGCCGTTTAACTCAGCTTGGGTATATTTTTCTTTCATTAAAAAAGCGCCCTTATAAACATCACTTCAGCCCCGGGGAGACATCCAAGGATAACTCAGCGCTGTCCTGCCTCTGTGCTGAGCAGTGCTCACATTTCAGCTTGGCTCCCGGGGGAAGGTTTCTCCTTAAGCTCACCCCTTCCTGCAGCAAGGAAACGCAGAATCTCTCGGTGCTGCAGCTGCTTTGCACCGTGCCAAGCTTTGGCAGATCTCTCAGGTCTCCCTGCTTGGACCCCAGTGTTAGTTATTCTCTCTCCCAACCAGCCTGGCAGATCCTCTCTCTTCTTAGCTCAGAAATAAAGAAGGCTTAGAATGGTGTGTTAGTTTATGCTAAAGAGAAGGTCCAAGGAGTATACAGTAAACTGTGCTGTCGTTTCTTGTGTTACCCTTAAGTGACTTCAGTAAGGAAAGCAAATATTATGGTCCTTGTTCAAGGTCCAGACCCGGGATGGGAGCTTACCAACTTGCAGGACAGGCAGAGGGACACCCCAGGACTGCTAGAGCTGAGCAGTTTGAGATGCGTTAGCTTCTGGAGGAGAGAGAGATCCACAGCCACTTTGAGATGCTAACCCTGAGGAGAGATACCCACAGCCATTTTCCATCCCGGTCCAGCAAACTCCAAAATCCAAAGCTGAAGAATCCCTTTGCTCCAAGCACACCTTCCCACCCCGCTACCTCACAGTAGTGCAGGGAGGTTTGCTGTGGTCTGATGTTTCTAGGCTGTAAAGTTTGCTGAACCATGGCATGTCTGGGTCCTTGTAGGTTTGTATGGAGAAACTCTACATAAGGCAGTTTCTCAGCATTTCAAAAGCTTGTAGGCTTGAACTGGCTATGAGTGGTAGAGCAGTGCTGGGTAGTGCTGTGGCTGCTTCATGCTGCTGAAGCTGAGAATTCAACTTGTGTCTCTTAAGAGAAACAACTACATCTAACTAACGCTTGGGTCATCCGGCAGCAGCCTGCTTTCCTTAGCTGAGATATGCAGTGATAGCTAATCCAGTTGGATAAGGTTTTCACGTGGCACTGATGGATTTGCCTGACTAGCCAGAGATGCCCTGAATATGCCAGTGCAGCACTTCCAGCGCATAAGCACATTTTCAGAGACATTCATGCTTTCCACAGCAGGGCAGGAAGGTAGCCTTATTATTCATTGGAAGAAAAAAGAAAGGGTATTTAGCGCAACGACTCTGGAGGCAGCTGTATAATGCCCTCTCTGGCAAGGTCTCTGCTGTGGCAGGGCCATCTCCTGCCACTTTCTTGCTCAGGAGCAAGATGCTGTGTGCTATCTCCATGTTTACATCTGACCCCACAACACCAGCTTTGAGCAGGATTACAGCCCTGTAGCTACAGCCTCTCTGTAGTAAGTGCTTTTGTTCTTAATATTAGCAGCAGAAATCCACTGCTTGTATCACAACTGTTTTTGAAGACATCAGTCACCTTTGCGGCCTCGCTGTGCTGAGCATCTGCATGTGCTCTGTAAGTGGTACATGGTGCCCTGGGGACTTTATGCCTTAAAGATGCAAAATAGATGAAGGTTGAGGGGAAGGAAGGGCAACTCAGAGATAAGAACCTTAAGCACAGAAATACTGTGCAACAGTTCTGGGTTTGCATGAAAATTTGGTGTAGGAGCCAGCTCAGTAAAGATTCATTGAAGTTCAGCCAGGTGTCTTCAGCAAATCCCTGTTGCTCCCTTCTGTTCTATTGAATTTCCTGCTATGGGGAAGGCAGAGGAACCACCTCCTGCCTCTAGGAATGATATTTTGTTGTTCAGCTGTGGGAAGATAGGCTGAGTGTTTCCTTTTTACCACCAAGGCCTGGAGGAGCTTTTCCTCCTAAGAAAAATATCTAAAGCAAGCATCTGTGTTTCTCAGAACATCCAAAGTCATCCTCAGGCACTCCAAACCCATGCGTCAAGGCCTAGGGAATTCTCTTTTCAAATAAGGATTATAATGGTCTCGTGTTCCAGTTAGTATAGGAGAAAGGAAACCTTTAGGTTTCTGGTGGTTAAGCGCATCACATATTTGTTAGATTTTCCCCCTGAGCTTTACCTTGCATGCCAACTACATGGATGAATGGGACCCTGGAGCCCTTAACCAGCCTCCCTGGGCAAGGCCAACCAGAAAGAGCAGCTGAATGTCCAAAGTCCTGTGGCTGGTCCTGCAGTGTGGTGCCTTTATGACTCTTGTTTTCTCTTAGAAGTTGTTCAGTTTCTAATTCCATCCATTGATAGCATAAACGGAAGCTCCCCCCTTGCTATGGTGCAGAAGTGAGGCAGCATTAGGGGTTTTCTGTCACAGGCTAGCCCAAAGATAGCTCTTCTTCAGGCATATGTTTCAAAGGAAGGAAGAGTTTTTAGACAGCAGACAGCGATTCAAGTCTTAGCAGCTTATAAAGATGTTTCCTTCTTTAATTAGCTGAACTAAAGTGTAATCAGCCTGCCAGCTAGCACTGATTAATGAGGGATTGCTAAATGGGAAACTGCTTTTGCTATTTTTGATCCGTCAAAAAAAGCTGGGGACACCGTGATGTCTCAGTGAAGCCAGATGGCCAAAGCTGCTGTACTGAAAACCAGCCATGGAGAGGGCTGGGACAGCACAGGAAGGTTCAGCACAGGGTGCTGAGAGGAGGAAACGCACCATTTTCAGATGCTGCAAGGACAGGAATGCTTTGGAAATTCCATCTTATGGTGCATTTCACATTGTCTGTAGTGTGACCCCCAGAGAGGTTCTCCCCAGTGGGCAGCTGGGGCAGCTCCTTGCCCCTTCCCTGGTTGTCCTCTGTACTGAGATGTCTCCATTCTCCCTGCTGGAAACAGAATCCAAATTTCCCTCCAAAGACATCACACAGTACTAGTGACTCACCGACTCACATCGATATTTTGGATGCAGCAATTCTGTTTGTGTAATGCTTGCAGTTAATGAATTAATGGTGTTATACTCTCTTTTGAGCAATAAACCATAAACTAAACAAGTAATCAGTAGGAGGTTGGTTGCGTGTGTTTCCCTTAGCATTTCAAATAAATGCAAACACGGGAAAAGCTGGAGCCACGCCGCTGCTGCCCACGTGTGCTCAGATTGGTGCACTGGAGTCAATAATTGAAAGCAATCAACATTCCTTGCAAAAGGCAGCCTTGGGAGGGGTGGTTTGCTTGTTTGGTTCCCAAAGCACGTGAGCGCCTGCTGCCGCTCTGCTGCAAGGTGACGCCAGGCTGGGAGGAAGTGTGGATCTGCAGGAGGGTGGGAAGGCCCCACAGAGGGACACGGACAAGCTGATCACTGGGCTGAGGCCAATGGGATGAGCTTCAACAAGACCAAGGGCCGGGTCCTGCACTTTGGTCACAACAACCCCAGGCATCGCTGCAGGCTTGGGGCAGAGTGGCTGGAAAGCTGCGTGGAAGAAAAAGATCTGGGGATATAGGTTGACAGCTGGCTGAACATGAGCCAGCACTGTGCCCAGGTGGCCAAGAAGGCCAGTGTCATCCTGGCTTGTATCAGAAACAGTGCAACCAGCAGAGCAGGAGGTGATTGTCCCTCTGTACCAGCACTGGTGAGGCTGCACTTTGAACACTGTGTTCAGCTTTGGGCACCTCTAGGATTGAAGCAGCTGCTTTCACTGATTTTGTATATATTTGCTGTTACAGCATTATTTTGTCAACTTTCTAGACAGCTTTAAGCTCGTTACAGCAGCTACTTGTCATGTAATTAAATCTAATGACAGTTAAAATGCCGAATGCTGGAGTGTTTTGCTCCTTGAAACCAAATTTATGATATTTGCACTTTCTCTTGTGGCAAAAGCGTGAGCTCTGCTGGCAGACAGATGGCTTTCCAGATGATAAACTTTTGGGAGGACTGGATTTAGCACCGAGCCTTCAGCTTGCATATAAATCTCTCTGACTTCTTTGACTGCTGGACTCCCTGATCTCTAACAGTGGTTATGGTGATGGGGTATTTGTTCCTGGGAAAGTAGAATAAAAACCAAGCTGAGCTTACTCTTAAAGTGGTTATTGCACCTACTGCATTGAGCCAACTGCTGCAGCTTGGGGTCAAATCTGCATGGGGAAGATGGCTGGTGAGTCTCACCCACTGGGTGACATGCTGTCCTGCAGCATTTTGGGCTCCTTGAAGTGCAAGCTGCAGGAAGCGAAGCAGCTTTGGTGACAGCATGTGGCAGCCTGATGTGCTGCAGTAACACGAGGTGTGGTAAACAGGGGGAAATGTCTCAGTTTAAAGAAAGAATTGGCCGGGCTGGGCTGAACCGTTTTTGCTCTTGGTGCCTTTCTGCATAGCTGGTGTGTTTGCTTCTTGCCTTGCTCCTGAGCATGCAGCTGCTGCCTATTCCAGCTCCAACATCTCTTTCCTACTCAGGAAAGTGTTACTCAGCAAAAGTCAGCGAAGGGTTTGTCAGTGGGTATGTAAAAATACCATGTTTCCTCATATGAGTTTCTTTGTTAATATTAGCGATGGATTTATCTGCTGCTTCCTATCCATACAACCATGTCTGATTTTTTTTTCTGCAACGTGTGCTCTCAGTTTTACTGCACTGGGAAACCTGGAATCAGCAACAAATCTGCTTTTCTTCTGTCCCTCATTTTGGAACCTGCTTTCATATGTACTTCTCCATTATTGCAGAGAAATTTGTTGTCTGCTCTTACACTCTCACCTCAATTATCTTGATTCCATCGCATTTTTGATACGCCTGAATCAGCATCGTTGACTGCAAATTAGGAGTACCAGGATGCAAGAAGTGTTTGCACAGATGGATGAATGGCACTGGGCATGGGCTGCCCATGGGGTTTGTGTAAGAACATGGTGGTTTGGACAAAACAAAAAGGAGGCGCTTCAAAATTTAACATAAGCAAACAGGGGAGTAAAAACTTCAACCCGAAGTGAGAAATTGTGCTGCTTTGCCTCCTAAAGGCTGAAAGGAGACAATTCAGTACGCACACGTCATCCTTTTCTGGCGAAGGCAGTGCCCAACTGAGAGCTGCTCCAGGCCCAGCTGCAGCTCGCTGCCCATCTCACAAACCAGAGTGGGTACCGACCTTCCACAGCCCTGCACATGCTGCCACTGGTGCTGGCCCTGTGGATGTGCTGCCCTGGTCTGCTCACAGCTGGATTTTCCTGCAGTCTCGAGGCGGTTCTAAACGCATCCTTGCTTAAACCAGCAAAAAGAAAAAAAAAGTATTTTGGCTTCTGATGGCTGCAGTTCAGCCGGTGACATCCAGCTGTGGGGCACTGTGCTCTCGGGGTGGGAGGTGGGAGACATCAGGATTTCTGGTCTCACCTGGTGAAGAAGAAGCAGTGAGCAGACAGGGTGCAGGTGTAAGGGGCCAGCAGGCTCACAGCCATGTGGGCACACATGTCATTTCCAGCTGCTACGCTTAGTTTATGTAAAGAAGAGGTAAAGATTAGCTCTTGGAGCTGTGATCGATAATAGTTTTCGGCAGGGAGAAATAATTATTTTATGGCTATCATTAACCGAGCAATTTATCTGTGTCTTGGAGGAGGCAGTTCCTCCTTTGGACTTCACGTACTGCACACGTTCAACCATTTATACTCGGAGGTCATTTGGTTTTAGGGACAGGACTGATGTTTGGTGTCTGAGTGTTGCTGGTGCATCACATTAGCTGGGGATGCAGGGTCTGCTTGTGAATTGCTCAGAGCATTGCTTTTATCTGCAAACTTGGAGTGCTATTCCTTATTGTTGCCTGCACTGAGTGGTGATGGATGTGAGTGTTTGAAGGAGGAACAGAATAAAAAAAGAACAGCCCGGGGTGGAAATCGAAAGGCTTGAATGAAACATCTCATCTTTCAGTGAGGAGCCAGTGTTGATGGGAATGTCGCCTGCAATCATTCCCTGACTTGTGGGTGTCTTCCTTCCTCTTGCTTTTGTGGTGCTGGTTTGGCAAGCCAGCCCCAGCTGAGGCCTTGAATGGGCCCTGGGGATGGGTGTCCTGGGGTGAGGCTGTGTCCCAGGGCACAGCAGGGCCTGTGGTGGGGGCCTGCTTCCAGGGTGCAGGCTGCGTTATGGAGCAACAGCAGGCTTGTTGCAAATGTTTCCCGTGCAATGCTTTGGTTGTGGTGGGCTTGGAGAAGTCAGGCAGAGCGGTCCTGCTGGGGGCAAGGGGTTGGGTGATTGGCTCTGGTGACAGAGCTGTTCCCGTGGCTTTTGGTATCTCTTCTGCATCATCATCATGGGTATGTAAAGCCTGGGTGAGTTGAGATCCCCAAAACAGTCTCTATTTCTCACTCTTTGATTTTAGAAAAGATAAACTCTGCTTTCTAGGACTCAAGCCATAGGAGTTTTCCCTAAACTTAAGTTAAAAACTAAATTCAGTTGCTGTGTAAGCAAAAGGCAGTTTGTTGCACACTGGAGGATGGCACTGCAGTTCTGAATTTGCTCCCAAGCATCATTAATCCGTATCTAATCCCATAGCTTGGTTAGAGCTGCGCATTGCATCACATTGCATCGCTGTGTCCTTGCTAATAAGGTAATGGCTAACGTAGGAGAGCAGTCCTGCACGGGTGCTGGCAGCATCCCAGGGAGAGGTGCCCTTCGACTCACTGGAGGAGCACCAAGCATCGCAGAGGGAATATTTGTACTAATGATGTTTTGTCATCAATGAAAGCTAAAGTGTTCTTGGTGTAGGCAGGACTGCATTCACATCTTGCAGCAGTAAATCAAAAGCATCTCCTCTGAACAGAGCAAGTGATCTTGGCAATAGGGAACTTGCACTGCTATAACTGAGGCTACGAGAGACGTCTTCTAGCACAGCTCTGCCCACTGCAGCTCACAGCCCCCACCTCTCCCTCCGTCCTTCCTCCCCGGACCCAGTGACAGAGCTCTGGTCCCTCCATAATGCAGTTTGCTAGTGGATGCCCTGAGAAGTACAAAAGCAAAGGCTCCTGATCCTTGGAGGAGGAAAGAAGGCAGATATACTGGGAAAAGAAAGGTTTCTCTGGGGTGGATGATGCTCCCCCCATGGGTGCTTGTGTTTGGGGTCAGTGCTCAGGGGATGCTGAGCGTCCCTTGACTGTCAATGTTGTGGGAAGCTTGTCTTGTTAACAGCGTGCTGCTGCAGCTGCTGTGCTACAGCCATGAGTGCAGGACTGAGCCCAGTGCATGTGTGAGAGAGTAGAATAAACATGAATGTGACCAAAATCAAAACAAACAGCCCTGGACGTTCCTCATCCAAACTGTCCAGTTCCACCTGATTCAAACTGGACTGCATGTGACAAGTGTCAGCTGCTTTGTCTTTATTTCGTCGTTTTCAGCTCTCATACAAGTACCAATCTAGCATCACTGCTTTAAAAAGAACAAACTACAGCCATTCATGAGCTAACATAATTCAGAACTCTGTGAGACAGCTGATACTATTAAAAAACTTGGCCCTGTAACAGGTTTTCGTCACTGATAGCTACTTGAGGAGACACACACTATAAAATATAAAGATGAAAAGCGAAAGACCGTTTGGATAGATGTTCAGCTGAATGTTGCTAGCATCAAATCAGTGGCACTGGAGGAAATGAAAACAGAATACAGCACAGCCTCTGGACTAAATGTGTGCACATTATGGAGCTGCTGAGGCTTTGCCTTTACAACGTACACTTTAAATCAAAGCAACATTGAAGTCAATATTGATTGTTCATGGAGACGCTTTTTACCTTCAGGCACTGCTGTTTCCCAGAGGAGCATGAGCAAGAACGTACGTTTCTGTGCAGTGCTGACTGCTCGTGGACAAGGATCTCCCTGAAATCCTCTGAAATCGATTCCTCCTTTGGAAGTACCCACTGCTGCTGCTGAGGGTCCGCTGCCTGTTCTTCAGGTACTCCCGGTAGTTTTTGGTGAGCAGGGTGTAGAGGAAGGGGTTGATACAGCTGTTGCTGTAGGTCAGGCAGGTTGTCAGATAGTTAATGTTCTTCATCACCTTGGGGGATAAAGTGAAGGATTCATAATACTGGAAGAGGAGCTGCCATATCCAGAAAGGCAAGAAGCAAGCCCAGAACACCAGCACTATCGTGAAGATCAAATACAGCACCTTTTGATTCGGCAGCCGCTTGGTCTGCTTGAAGGATGCTGTTTGTGACACCCAGTAAATCTTTGCTAATCGGATGTAGAGGTAGCCGATGATCACCCCTGGGCCCACGATGCTGGTGCCAAAAAGGATGGTGAGATAGACTTTGTAGGACAGCTTGCTCCAGGTAGGCAGGCAGATGCTTTTGTTGTCCCTTTGCACCAGCTGGATCATGATGAGCATCGGGAGAGTGAGCAGCAGTGACACCAGCCAGATGACAACAGCGATGGCCTTTCGATAGCTCTTGGACCTCTTCACCGTGTCCAGGGGCTTCAGGACAGCAAAGTAGCGTTCCGTGCTCATGACTGTGAGGGTGAAGATGCTGGCGTGCATAGTGAGGAAGTCCAGGCTGAACAGGATGCGACAGCCAACGTCCCCAAAGTACCATTTCTGGATGAAGTAAGTCCCAACAATGAAAGGGATGGTGAGAAGGTAGAGCAGGTCTGCCAGTGCGAGGTTAATGATGTAAATGTACATGGAGGCAGACGACCGCAAGTAATGGCACATCACCAGCAAGGTGTAGACGTTACCTGTCACCCCAATCACACACATCAGGGACAGGATTGTCCCAATGGTGCAGATGGCAATCATGTCCTCCATGGAGCCGGCAGCTGGCAAACCATCCCCGGTGGCATTGGCGGAGGCATTGGGTCTGATTCGGAACAGGCTGCTCTCGTTCGTGTCCGTCAGCATGTAGGGGGTTGCAGAGAAGTGGCTCTCTAGCTCGTCAGTCAGGGACATCCTCCTGGCCTTGTAATGCCTGAGGGTCTGTTCATGCCATGAGTTTTTGAAGAGCTCTTCTTCCCGTTTTGAGAAATGCGACTGCGTGGAGGTGGTGAGCCATTCCTTAGCAGGGTCTCACGCAAGGAAGGTCTGCATTCTCCACTAGAGGAAAGACATCAGAAATCAGCATATTAGAAACCTGCCAGAGCAACACAGCCCATCATTCAGAAGTTACCTGTCCCTGAGTCTTTACTGTCTGCATGTACCAAAAGTTTTCTGCTCTGAGGCTGCTCCTGCAAGGCTCGTGCCGTTGTTACAAGAACACAGCTTTGAGGAATGATGTTTCTGTAGTGCGTATGGAAAGGAGACAAAAGAGCTTGTGTGGACCTTTGGAACCATTTGCTGCAATCCTTAAAGTTAGTTTGGGGTTGGGGAAGAAACCATCCCTGCTTTCATAGTGGTAACTTACAAACTCATCTGCACGATTGCTGATAAGCTCTTTTGCTAAGCTCTTAACATGAAGGAGTCCAAGTCCCAAATAAGGAAAGACAAACTTTGTATTTACCATTTGCAGCTAGACTGTTGTCTATTTCATATAATAAATTCAAAGTCTAGTATTTCTGCAGTGCTTTCACAGAACAGCTTTTCTTGAATGAGGAGCTTCTGCTCCCTTGTGACCTGCAGTTTCAGATTGTCAAGTGATGGAGAAGAAAGGCATTTTCCATCTGCAGTGCAAGTTGTAGGTTGCACTGTGAGTTTTATATGCATGTAAATACAGTTCTTTTCACACACTCTGTAGGTGTGAGCCCACAGATGTCCGTGTGCCCATGCACAGAGACCTATTTCAGACGTGGATGGGCCTGAATAGCCCGGTGCAGTGTGGTGAGAGATTGCTCCAGGAGGGCAGCCACCCTTTGCACATGGGAGCATTTGGTTAGCTTAAGCCCAGCGCTGTACAAATCGTGACCGTGTTGCTTTGAGTTTGTATCTGTGTGTAGGCGAAGGGAGATCAAAGCTGCTTGAGAAGAGCACCAGAAGAAGAACCTGAAATGGCAGGATTTTAAGGCATACGAGAAATCTGCACCAACCTAAAGGTCACTGCACACAGAAACATTTGTGCTATGTATTTTACACAGCTCAGATTGTCTGTTTGTTTGGAAAAAGCTGCAAGGAGAGCTGCTGGACTGCCTCATCCTTGCAGGGCTCTGCAGGCAAAACCATCCCTCTGCCTGTTCCCTGGGGCAGGCTGGGTTTGTTTTATCAGGGGAATTTGCAGACTTTTGCAGCTTTTCCAAGTGAGTTAGGTGTCCCTTTGCCTCCACACCCATTCCAAATCCTTTGCTCTTCATCCTGCTTGCTCCTTGGCAGCAGGATGGCAGCAGCAGGCCCTCCTCCAGCTGCCCATGGCTCACAGTGACCACTGTAACACCCGAGGATGGGCAGTGTTCATCCTCTTCATGACTTGTCTCATTTTCTCCTCATCCCACTTCTAGGCAATGGATACTGTGGAGATGTCATGCAAAAAGCCTACAGAAAAGAGGATAATCCATCACAGAGAGATTTCTTCTTGCTTAACAGTTGGGATAGGGGTGCAAAAAAGGGAAGACCACAGTACGTAGAGCCTATCTCCTGCCCACATCTCCTGGGTACAGACATCCAATGGGGAGAGGTGAAGCATGGTCAGGCAGCGGTCAGTTCTCCTTTGGGAAGTTGCTTCTCTAAGCTGGTCTCCAGCATCTCAGCCTTCCGAGACTCAGCAAACCCCAATCTGCCTTCACGCTGCTGTGCTGTGCCATCCCCTCCTGTTTGGCTTCAGGTGCATGCAGCCAGCCTGTCCGCGCACCAGCTGGCCCCCCTCATCATCTGCTTCATCCGTGCTCATGCACGAGCTGTGCTGGCAGCAAAAGCATCACGCGTGGAGGAGACACAGATGCTCAGGAGGTCTGCCACACGATCACCAGCATGCTTGGTTGGAAGTGAACAGCTCTGCATGGGATGCTCCAGCTGAGCCCAGCACCAGTCACATACAGCTCTTGGAAGGGGTTGGATTCATTTCAGCTTGTTTTCAGGTGCACATTTCCATGACCCAAGCACTGGCCTCTTGCAGCTGCCTTACTTCGTGCTCTGGGCACTTTTAGCAGGTTTGTGCTCACCTGCATAGGTGCCTGGTGTGCCAGCTCATGCTGGAGACATGAGCTCCCGCATCATGCCTGCTCGCTCTTCTCATCCTCTGAGCCTGCATTTTGCTTCATTCATAAAATCACTACAGCACTAATTCAGTTCAGACACTCCAACTGTCTGCAGGCAGAGCCCACAGCTAGGCAAACCCTCACTCCTACAGGAGGAAAATTAAGCAAATTGGGGAAACCTTGCCCCGCTTTAAAGTTACTGTCATTGCTGCACTTGTACGTGCATGCACACACTTGCACACATGCAGACACACACAATAAAGAGCTCATTATTCCAAGCAGCCATTCAAAGCACCTTACGGTCTAAGCAATTTTCTCAGCCATTCCTGCCTTTTCTTCTACGTTATCAGCACACAGAGGCACCATGCACGTTCCAGCAGCTACACAGATAAAGGAATTCCTCCTGCTCAAACCTTGCTTTTAAATCCGGCAGATGAAATTTCCTACAAGAAATAAAAGAAAAACGTATCTAGTAGTTTTAAAGCTGAAACTTAAAAAGAAAATTTAAACAAAAAAAAAAAAGAAAAAAAAAAAAAGGAGAAAGAATCCTTCTTCATGGGAAGACAGCAACAGATCCCCGTGCTCTGTCGCATCTGGAAAGGCAGTGGCAGGAAGGGAGCGTGCTGCCTCGCCAAGTATGTTTGAAATCTGTGCGCTCTTAATACTCTCATTCTCCTCCCTTCACTCACGCCTGCTATTTCTGTTACACGGTGACGTTAGGCATAGCGTGGCTTTGACTGCAGCCGGCGAAGAGCCTTTTTAAAGCAGCAGCATTTGGATAGCTGGGGCTTGCTCAGCCTGCTCCCCCCACCTGGGGTATGTGAGGTGTTGGTGCTCTGTTTGTCGCAGGACTGGGGACACGAAGAGCTGTTCTGCTCCTCCTGACGTTGAGCAGAAGGACACGAGCATCTAACCCTGCCTGAGCAAAGCCATTGTGTCTGGGCAGAGTAGCTGGGCTGGGGAGAGTTAAATTCCTGCAGGAGGGTCGGCTGCCCACGGAAACAGCCGAGCTCCTCTGTTCAGAGATCAATTCCAAAACGAAGCCAAAGTTTATTTGTGTTGGATGGTGTATTCACAAACGAATCTGTGCAGTGGTATCATGCACGGCAGAATCTGAGATATGTCAGGTTGGCAATAACAAAATGCTGTCTAGGTGGTTTAAGGCTCCTTGCCTTTCCCCAGTGGTTCTCAAGGAAGGTAGAGACTGAGTGAGATCCACCAAGCACCTTGAAAACTGCAGTGCAAGGAAAGGGCTGGTGCTGAGGAATGCTGAAGCTATGCTGGGGATTATTTTGCCAGCAGCTGAATCTCGGGTTGGTTGCCTGCATGCCGCAGATTGCTCTTCCTCCTGGTTCCCTGCTCTAGCCCCATGGGCTGCATGGAACTGCTTTCTGAATGGGACATGAGGAGCTGCCACCTCTCCCACGATGGTTGCTGCTGGATGTGGCTGTGGGACATGCCCATAGTGGCCATTGTGCATTGCAAATTGGGAGCCATTTCCTCCTCTAACTGCCTCTCTGGGTACCCGCATGCCTTTGTCCTCGACCTTCTACACTTTGCCATCTGGGCGCTTTCAGTGCATCTCGTGTCCAAGGTCTTGGCTTCTTGCAGCAAGAACCTGATTTGGGAGAGTGCCCAGGTGACAGTGGTGGCATCTGGGAAGGGTGTTGAGCCTCTCTGAAATCCAGGCCTTTACATCTCGTGAAAACTTGGGTTAGGAGCAGATCCTCGTGGGGAGACTTGAGTTTGCAGTGAAAATAAATTTCACATTAGCGACTCTTACAAGGGCTGTCTGAGCCCTAAACCCTCACCCCAAACACCCTAACATAAGGGAGTTTTGCTCTGAAGGTTTGCTTTAACTTTGTACTTTGTGGCTCTCTCCAAGAAAATCTTTGGAAAGGTGTAAAGATAATTCATGAGGCATTCCTCTGTCACCAAGGTGCCCATAGGGTGGTTATTGACTATCTCCAGGCAGAAGAGAGGGGAATGGAATGGGGAAAGCTTCTGGCCAACTCATCTCTTCCCTGGACCTGTCGTTCCCAACCTGGTAGCTCTTTTTTGTGTTCAGATCTTCAGGAAAACATCACACCACTGTGCTGGTTTATCAGAAACATCAGTGCCCCTGGGGCTGCCATTAGAGCAACCAGAGCTCCCCCAATGCCGGAAAGCATCCGTGTGCTGCTGGAGTCGTCAGAGGAGAGGTCTGGAGAGCAGTGTGAGAGCGACGTGGTGGTGTCAGGTTCACAGCCCTGGCTCAGAGGGCTGTTTGTGACCGGAGTTTTGCTTCTCCTGTTCCCCTTCTTTTCCTCATCTGTAAAACAGAGATCTTTGTGTCCTCTCGTCTTCCGGTGCATTGAGTTTCAAGGTTTTTTCACGTTTGTCAGATGCTTTTAGAGCTATAGGCAGCAGCCCCAGCCAGTGGGATTGGTAACACAGCGAGGAGCTGCACAATAAATGTCAGACAGGGATAGCAGCCCTCTGAGATACGGACCAGGTCTGTTTAACCATTCAGACAGCATCCGCTGCCACAGGGCTCAAGTTCTACATAGGGGCCTTCGAAAGTGACTGCAGAAGTAGTAGTCGTTATTATTCTAATAACAACAAGGCAAAAATGACCCATTCTCCTCTTCAACATAAAAGTTTATGCCAGTGTTATCTGAGTTTGACAGTGTTTGGTTACTGGTTCAAACCTCACCAAACTGGACTTGTGTCTCTTGGAATCATAGAATCACGGGATGGTTGGAGTCGGAAGGGACCCTCAAGGCCATCTGGTGCCAGCCCTGCACTGAGCAGGGACACCCACGGCTCCATCAGTGCTCAGAGCCCATCCCCTGACCTTGGCTGTCTGCAGGGACGGGGCACCACCACCTCTCTGGGCAACCTGCACCACTGCCTCACTGCCTGTGGTGTAAAAACTTCTTCCTTCTATCCAGCCTTAATCCTCCCCTTTTTACTTTGAAACCTTTTCCCCACGTCCTATCACCACAGACCTTGCTGAAGAGTCTGTCTCCTTCTTTCTTATAGCCCCTTCTTGTTGCATTTAAATCCCTCTGTTCCCGCTCTTATGGGCTTGGACACATGTAAATGTGATGTTCACATTCCCAGCTGAGCCCAATGCTTTTTTCAGTCTTCCTGCTGTCTGTGCCCACCAGTGGAAGAGCCACCCAAAGTTAGCCAACGCATCTGAGTTCTTTCAGTGTCTCATTTGAGACTTCACTGAACTTTTTGGCATTTTGGTCTCTTCTCTTCCTGTGTTGGTTTTTTTTTTTTTTGTTTTGTTTGTTTGTTTGTTTTTTCTGCAATGTGAAATTTCAGTGGTACTTTCAGAGTCAGTACTGCTTTGCTCTTGGCAGCCCTGCATGAAAGCGAGACTCTGGGGGCTGCAATCACCGATTTGCTTTCACTCATCCGGGACCCCCTGCACAGACATCAGCTTTACAGCTGCATTGCTCAGGGAGAGCATTCACCTCCTGCTGAGCTCCCACCGGTCCAGGACTCCTGTGTTACTGGGACCTCTTTAAGATCTCACAGATCACCTCTGTTCTCACACAGCACTTACAGCTTTAGGACTGCTGTGAGGTCCAAAGCTTGCCATGGGGTGCTGCAAGCTGCCCTCTGCCCATAGGGGAGCACGGTGGGATACACCAGGCTGCAGTGCTCCCCAGAAAAACGTGGCCATGGGCTGCTCCCCACAGCACGGGTTTTCCCTCGAGGCTCAGGTCCCTGTGGTCAAGGAGGCTGCATGTGATGGGGATTCCATCAGTGTGTGGGCACAAAACCTTCCACCAGCAGCAGGGCACAGCAGCGGCCGAGTGACGTGGTGGTTTGCATATAATGCTTGTCCCATTTGGTGACGCACGGCACAGGCTGCTTGAAGAGGTGGTGGAGTCACCATCTGTGGAGGTGCTCAAGGAAAGGGTGGATGTTGCACTGAGTGACATGGCTTAGTGGTATGGCAGTGATAGGGTGATGGCTGGACTCGATGATCTCTGTGGTCGTTCCAACCTTAATGATTCTATGATTCACAAATGTCTGATGTGCTCGTGTACGATAATAAGACCAAAAAATCCTTGTTATAAATGCAAACAAGAACTTAAATACGTTGATTTGCAACATGCTTAACCTCGCAAAGTCTTCTTTACCAAGCCCCTTTGCCCTTCAGTGCATCTACAAGTGCAGCCCACGTGGACATACCAAGCCCAAGCACTGTGATTTTCATCAGTTCCAGCACTGCCTCGCTGGGGCACTGCTTCTGGAGGCTCAACCCCAGCTGATTACAGCTACATGCACGCCTCGTAACTCACTTGTTCTGCCTTTTGTATTTTTCCACTCTCTTTGGTCTTCTGCCACCATTACAAACTCTCACGTAATCTCCCGTGTCCTGGACCTGAGATTTGTGAAGAAGACAAAGTACCCAGGACACGCCGGGCACGGAGATAAGGGTGCATGTATTTTCTAACGGCAGAGGAAATTGTGATCAGCGCTGTGTGTGTTTTTTTAATCTCACATCAGTAATTAATACAGCCGCTTGTGGATTTGTCTCAGCCAAGCGTGTCCCTGGCCAGACGCTGCTGTCTGCGGTGGGAGGGATGGATCCTGCTGTGACAGCCCATGCAAAGTTGTAGGCTGTTCTCAGCCACAGTCACTTTTTGGAGAGGTTTTAGCAGCGCTGAAGCTGTTTCGGCAGGGTTACAGCTATTCTGGCAGTGCTTGTAGCTGGCTGCCGCTACAGCAAAGGATCTGGTGGCTTTTCTGACAGCCTTTTGCACTACGCAGCACGGCTCGGGTGTCATTTGCCCAGCTGCCTCGTTAAACTTTTAAATCAGAGCTGCATGGGGGTGGGTGCAGGGGAAGGGCACGGCAGCTCAGTGAGAACCTCAGCAGCACGAGAGGGGATCTGGGCTCGGTAATGGTTCGTATCTCCCTCTGCACCAATTCTAATCTGATCATCATTTTAACAGCATTTTGGGAGCGACTGAAGTAGGAGAAAGCAGATTCTTTATACTCTTTATTGGAATGCACTGAAGATAAGCAAACAACTGCAATAGAATTCTGGAAATCCTCCAAAGCATCATCAGAATAACACCGATGAGGTCAGCCATGCTCGGAGAAACCCCTTCCATGGACCAAAACCCAATGCTATGCTAAAGACGAAAGTTTCTTGCTATTGTTCACCATCACTTGTATCTTGCCCAGCACCTCCCAGTCCCATCCTGCATGGCCACGCTGATGGCACCGCTGCTTTGTGGGTTGGCTCTGCCTCCTCAGCCATCCTATTCCTTCCCTCCACCACCCTGCTCCCTCCTGGGTGCTAATCTGCATTTCTCAGCCCTGCTCCTCATTGCTGTGAGCCAGGAAGGATCTGGGGAGACCTTTCTGAGGACAGAAAGCATTCGTGTCACCCATGCAGTGAGACAGTCCCTTACTGCGGGTACTGGTGTGTCACCAGGAGGGGGTATGCGTGGTAGAGATGGACCCAGCAGAGCACAAGCAGGGCAGCCATGCTGCTGCTGGCACAGCAGCAGGAGGGGCTGTCATGTTTATTCCTTTATCATCCTTTTGGTGAGAAGGATGCAGCATTTATTTAGCCATTGGCATTTTACACCAGAGGGAAATTCTCCTGGAAATGCACCCCTCCTGGTGACCAGGGGGCTTAATTCCCCAGCAGAAAGCAGAAGGAAGATGGGGCGAATGCCTGGTTTCACTCTTGGAGAGTGTGTTTATTACTTCAAAGTACTTTTCTCTGCCATGATTTGATCCAATGTAACACTCTGCTTAAGGGAGACAGCAAACCCAAGGCACTGGAGACCTGGGGATGGGATAGCTGAGGACAGCCCCCAGCACTGACCCAGAGCTGAGGTGGAGGTCTGCAGGGGGAATTCTGCCCAGCTGCAGCCTGAGCAATGCCTTTCTGCCCCATGGGATTCATCGGTGCTGCGTAACTCTCACCTCAGCTCACCTCTGTGTGCTGACAGCATCCTTCCTGGATGGCCTCACTGCTGCACTTATCTCTCCTGATTTCCCAGCATGGGCTGAGCCCAGCTGCACCATATCATGGGAAATCGTGGGACAGCAACAGGAAAAAAAGTCATCGCGAAGCTGCCACCGCAAAGCTGCCGCATAAAGTGCCCTGGTGGCTTCAGAACATTTTAATTGTCCTTTTGCGGCACATTTGGAGGCATTGTGAGATCTTTATTGTTTGAGACACTGTGTTCCCTTATGGGCTGGGGAACCGCCTCCGGAATGTGCCGCTGCTGCTGGGGGCTGCGCTTGGCTGGAGGAGGTTGCGTTCTCAGGTTTGGGCTGTGATGTCAGAGCCACAGCTGCTCTGTGGCTGAGTCCAAGGGCGAAGCATCCCTTGCACGTCCCTTGTTTTTCAGAACATAGATGCCAGAGTGTGCGAACACCAGCATAAAGAAAGAAGTATTAAAAGAAAACCACTCCGTGCAGAGCTCGTAGCAGACTGAAGTGCTCTTCTGTGCCCACAGAGCCGGAGCACATTGCCTTTCAGTTCCCATCAGGGTGATGTGGGATGTGATTTCTGTCTGCGTGATGGAGCTCTCGTGGCTGAGGGCGGCTGTTACAGCTGCACCTGCGCTGTCTCCTGTGCTGCCCTCAGGTTTTGGGTCCTGCCTCACTCTCTTAAGTTGGATTTGATGATCCTTATGGGTCCCTTCCAACCCGAGATGTTCTATGATAATGGGTCAGTGCTTTCCCAGCCCAACTCCCAGCACCCCACGATTTCTTGTTAGCCCGCAGTCTAGCTCCTCCTGGGTTGCCAGCACTGTTTTCATGACCTATTTAGAATGCAATCGTTCTCTGAGCAGTTGGGAATATGGATGGGCTCATGGGGCTGGGGCTGGCAGGATGCTTTTAGCCAGTTTCTGCTTTGCATGTCATCTGTGTCCCGCACAAATGAGAGATACCGGGTACCTGCTGCACAGGATGATGAACATAAGTGGCTGGTGTGCAGCCTAAACAGAATAGTCAAGGGTCTGAATGGGTTTCAGCTAGTTTTACCACCCTGCCTTAGTAGTGTGTGATTCAGCGCAATAGGCATTGCACAACACTTTGCAAAAAGGCTTTTGGTGACCCGTGCTGGGACACTGCCCAGGTGTCGAAGCAGGAACTGGTGTTGCTGAACATCTGGCCGTGCCTCTTTGCAGCAGAGCAAGAGCCCCACGTGCCTCAGTTGTGCCCAGCAATCAGTGGGATCTGGCAGCACATTGCCTGGTCAGAAAGGGGGATCTCTGCCTTTGCTACCCATGCCAGATGGCAGCTCACTTCCAAACTTGTTTGTCTTGCACTGCCGGCCCTTCTCATGAGCTGCTCCTTGCAGCTGGATTGGCCGTGCCCGAGGCATGCAGTGCAGAGACACGCTTGACTGCTTTAATTGTCTCAAATTAATTACATTGCTATGAATTATATAAGGGTGACATTTTTAGGGAACTAAAGGCCCTGTCTTGATGATAAGGAGAAACTAATGCTGTTTGCATCTCAGCCAAGCGATTCAGGCTCTCCTTGGCTGGGCTTGGTCCTTCATTTTAGGGTCTTGCTTCTCCATCTCTGTGCCCATTTCTCAGCTCTAAACAAGAGATGCCATACTGGTGTAGGGAATGCTTACTTTGAGTTCAGACTGAGTTTTGAGTTCAAACCCCCTCTGCCATGCATATCTGATCTATTTATGGTGTCCGAAAGAGGTCTTCCCAGAGACCCCATAGCACCATGAGCAGTACCTCCCACTCCTGTGCGTTCCTCCATCCTGATCTGATGGGTAGGATGGCATTTTGCTGACTCTGTGAGACATTCACTGCCGACCAGTGGACGCCCAAGCACCGAAATTCTTTGTTAACTTTTAGATCATTCTTTCCTCTGTTACACGTCACAGTTAATGCTGAAGCTCTTTCATCATCAGGTTTCTTCATGGCTTTTTGATGAATACAGATTGAAATCTGGCATATTTGGAATAGGCTCAGGCAGGAAGGGAGGACGTAGTTGTGTGTATTTATTTTCCTTCATTGGTTGCATCACCTTTAACTCACTGTGTGGAAAGAAATCTGTGTTTTAAGCAGAAAGACATGCAGTGCACTACACTGACTTAAGAACACTCAGGCTGGGAAATATGGAAATGCCAGGTCTGGGCTGCTGACCCCAGTTCATTTTTGGAGGGAGAAAGGAGCTATTAAACACAGCAGAGTGTTCTTTGACTTCTCTGGCTGTTCATGCAGAACCTCTGGGTGTACTGGGGGGGTTGAAAGAAAAGGAACCATGGACAGGAAGAACAATTATAGCAATTTTTGCACTATACAGATAATAGTTTTTCCTGCTAGGACAGGTTGTGCCCAGAGATCCCGCTGTTCCCAGCTGCTGCCTGCTCGACAGCTCTTTGTTTGCAATCTGTGATTGTAAATCTTGCACATCTGATTGTTTCTGCTTTTACGTATCCATCTCAGAAGCATTTTCTGGAGGTTTTTTTTGCATACATGGGCCTGGAAAACAACTCCTTACAGATGCTGTCAATGTAAATTGGTGGTGTTTAAGCTGAGTGAGTGGCCACTGCCCATCAGCTGTGGTGAGAGGCAGCTCAGTATATCTCCTTCCCCTGTAATTGGGGTTGGAACATGCAGAAGTGGGAAGATGGCTCTCTCCTGCAAGAGCATCCTATGAGAACAGATTTGCTGAGGCTAAAAGAATGAATAGACTTGTGAAATCCCTGTTGCTGGAGTGAGTCCTGAGCGCAGTGCTGGCTGCTTCCCGGAGCTGTAATTCACAGCTGAACAACACTGAGGTTTTCCATCCAGGGGAACTTCCAAGATTTCAGAACTTATGAGGTTGGGGGGAAAATGGGAAGGGATGCTCTGCTGCTCCGAGCTGTCTCAAAGCTGGTAGCTCGTTCTCCAAAAATATCCCAGCTCTATGGGGTCGGCACCTCCTGACACAGCTTCTTGTCTTGCCTTGCACAGCCCTTGTATTGTGCCAGACTTCTTCATCTCTCTGTCACTGCTCTGTTCCTCTGTCAGCAGCTGCCATGGGGGGCCTGGTGGCTTGTAGGAGAGCATGGTAAAAGGTGAGAGTGCAAAGGAACGGTGAGGTTGCAGAGTACCCCCCCACAGGAGGGGAATACTGGAAAAAAAAAAAGCAGCCTATGGGAGCGGTTCCCTAGGGTGAGATGCTGCTGGATTCAAAGCAGGGTGAGCATTTCTCAGAACAGTGCAGCTACGGGCAGGCTGCCCACAGGGCAAAAATAGCCAAGCTGGGCAACGTGATACTTTGGCAACAGCAGCTTGTGCATTGTAGGCTGGGAGGCGGCCGGCCCCTCGGACCTGCAGTTTGGTCTTGCTTTGCTCTGATGCTCGCTCTCATCAGTGTGAGCTCCCAGCCATGGGGAGCCTCACCTGCCCCAGTTCCCGTGCAGCCGTGCAGGGGTTGAGTGGTGACTGCATCTCCCATAATCATCCCGTGTTGCTCAGGTCAAAGAGTGCAGGTCTCAGCTGCGTGCACATGGAATAGCAGCTAATTCTTCATGGACAGCTCTGCTGATTACTTATGGGCATGAAGTAATGTTCAGCCCATGAGCGGGACACGTGGGCACCTGGTGCAAATTTTCTTCTGTTCCTCATGCAGCAGCCAAAAATTAGCAAGCCGAAGCTGTCAGATGTTACCAGTGGGATGGATGTTTTCTTTTTGAGATTATTGCATAGCAACCCACTGCCATCATATGATTGATGTTACTGCCCGGTCTGAAGTCCTTCCTGCAGTTACACCTCAGTCCCTGAAGCCGAGCAGTCCCTCTGCACATCTCTTGCTCCTCTCCATGCCTTGCTCCCTCCAGCACATGACACAAAGATGATGACTGCCCTGCTCACTCCGTGCTTTCCAGTTCTGAGGCTCTCAGCACTCCTGCCAAGTGAATCATTGACTCGTGCACCTCCTCTAAGATATCAGCCTCCCCAGAGCTCTTTTAATAAAACAGATGGGAGATGTCAGAGCAAAGGCTTTTCCTCTTGAAAAATGTGGTTCCACTGATATTTTCTGTAGTAAACATTTCTTGACACGAGGAATTCTTTAAAACTTCTTTTCCGATTGCTTCATTGCTTTTGTCTGTGCTCCATCCAGCTGCCTCTCCACTTGGAAGCGTGGATGAGCCTGTGATCTAGCAAGCTTTTGGCTGGCTCCTATGGGGAAGGTGTCCTGGCACCATCCCTGTTGCAGGGAACGTGGAGGGGTTATAAAAGTCTGGGCCCCGCTGCCTCCTACCAGCAGAGAAAGAAGGAGGAAAACGGGATTAAGAGCAATTTCCTCCCTATTTCCAGTCAGCTTTGGTGCCATCTGTTGGGATTTAAGTTTATGGCTCTCATGGGGATGAAAGAGGAAGATGGGTCCTGCCTTGATTTTGTGTTTCCCTATCCTGGGTTTCTTGTGCTGTGGGGATGGCTGGATGTGGTGAGGCTGCCCGGGCTCCCTGCTTTTTGGTTCCACAGCTCATTGGGATGCAACAAACAGGAGGGGAGGGCTCCTGCAAAACTCTCTTCTGTCTGCAGAAACATGGGGGATCTGTGAGCCTCGAGCTGACCCCTTCTTGGGGGAAGGACCCAGAGGTGTTCCCCCTTCTTTGTCTTGCCTCTCCCGGGGCAAATCCTTGAGGAGGGGATAGCTGTCTTATTTAAGACTATCAAAACTTCAAATAATATGCCAGGGATTTAGCTGCAGGTGCTGCGGGCTGCAGCTGGGCCTTATTCCTCTTTGGGGGGAAATACAAGGAGCGCACAGCTGCCTTCATTTTGGGAGAGGCTGAGGGATTGGAGTTGGGCAGCCATGGAAGGATGAAATGTGGCTCTCTCCTTGGTGGGGATTGGGGGAGCTTGGCTGGATGTATCCTGCCCTGTGGAGCAGGGGTAGGGGAGGAAAAGGCTGCTTGAACTGAAATACTGCATTAGATCACGAATGTGCACTGGGAATGGCTTGGGGTCTCTGGGCACCCAGCCTGCCCCGGCAGATGCCTCAGGGGAGGCTGTAGGGGTGCAATCGGGGCTGTTCTTGGGACTGAGGTTGATTGTATTTATTAAACTGATGCTGTGATGTCTGCCCTATCCCATACTGCTGTTGCATCCCATGTAAGAGGCTGGCCTCAAGCACTTCCCTGCTCTCGCAGGCAGCCAGGGTCAGCTCGATGTGAGCAGGAGCTTTCTCAGGGGGTGCAAACTCCCCAGCTCCGCAGGCAGCTGCTGGGCTGCAGGGCTTTTCCTCGTGCAGACAAGTTCTTTCTTTGAAGAACCAATTGGCTGCAGAGAAGGGCAGCTCTGCAGGCACTGTGTGGTGTTATCCCTTATCACACTGTACATCGCTCCCTGTCCCAAGGGAGCCAGCATCCAGGCTTGGGGCTCTCACTGTGAAGGGAAACTGCCACAGGGGTGGGAGTGATTGCAGTCACCCTCCGACCTACAAAGCACAGAGCTTGGATTCTCTCCTGTCTGGAACTTGTCTCTGGCTCTGTTGATCTTGGCACATCCTACTGAGTAATTCCCTTACTTGTCTGGGAAACCTTAATCCAGGAGCATGGAGGAGTGCAACAGAGGTGGAGTAACTTTCTATTTTAGTTTATTTTTTTTAGGCTTTTCTATGTTATCAGCACATGCTCAGTGCCTGCTTGGGCAGCTCTAATTTTCTCCAGTACAAATCTGCTGGGCATCTCAGTTCCTCCATCAGCCATAGTTTTTGCAAGATGAGAGGCAGCAGCTGCGTGGCATCCCTCAGTTTTTGGAGAGCTGCACGTTATCTCTCCCCTGCCTTGCTGTGACGTGTCCTCCTTGAGTTCCTACCCTCCCCATGCCCTGGCTGGGGGGTGGAATGACATGATGGAGCTGCTGCTTGCTGATGTGAGTTACATGAATTAACGCTGCTCCTCGAGCACCATCCAAGGGCTTGAGGGAGGATATAGGTGTCCTCTTAGGTGGCCTTGGGCAGCTCACCCTCATGGTCTGTTTTCTATATATTGGTGGGTCAAGGCAGGTTTTTCCCCATGGACTAGAGGTCAGGCATGGGGCAGAAGGCTGATGAGGATGGTGTCCATCATCACCTGCCCATTGCCACTGATGGAGGCATGGGCCAGAGCTTCCCAGTAAACCTGTTGGAAACTTCAGGCAAGCAAGGAAAGGGAAGACAAAATTCTCAGCAGAAGTCAGGCTTTTGGGGGGTGTTTTGTTAAATATCTGTATGTTTTTCCTGCAGTCTGCACAATACTTGTTCTTGTATAGCTCACGTCTTCTTGTACCTACTCTATTTGTGCCCTGCTAATTTTCTGAGTGGAGCAGTAGAAATAACTAAAGCCTCATTACTTTTTCATGCTGTTATTAAGCATAGTCTTGGGATTTTACTTCGTAGAGGAGAAAGCCCTGCTAGAAGTTCCGTGAGTGTCTTCTGCTCTGTGAGTGCCCTTGGGAACTTACATTGTGCGCCAAGGCTTTGTCACTGTGACTTGCAAGGCAATGTAAGAAGGAATTAGGTCTCTTAGGTTCTGGGATGCTTACTTACTCATGTATCCATTTTGTAGTGCTGCCCCATCTCAGATGAGAGCCAGCTCCAGCCAACTGTTCCCACATCCGCTGTCCCCACATTGCTCTGTCTCTGGCACTTTCGCTTGCGTCTTTGGGACAGCTGCCTTGTCTCACAGCTATGTTGGAGCAGTCACAACAAAACCGAGTGGGAGCTATGAAGTGCAAGATTCGAAATAAAACAGTGACCCTCACAGCAAGAGGAAGTCTGATCTGCTCAGAGAACAACCATAGAGGTTTTCACTTTCCCAAGAGGGATCAGGGCTAGTTGCTGATTCCTCCCCCTTCCTGGTACAAGTTCTGTTGACTGGGGCAAAGAAAGGAAGGGCCTTTTGGGTACCGAAGCCCCTGGGCTCTTCTCCCAGCTGAGAATCCCCCCAGCAACACTGTTTTTCCCAAGAGGTGCCCTGAGGAAGGAGGAGCAAACTCAAATGTCCCCTCTGCAGCTTTCCTGGAGATGTAAGGACAAGATATTTCAGGCAAAGGCTGTAGCAAGGCTAGAGGGCTTTCTGAGTTCCCAAGAGCTGCTGAAAGGAGAAGAACAAACAAACAAAACCCAAACATTCAGGCTGTACTAAGAAGCCCTGGGGCTCTTCCTGTAGTTGCTGGTTCCCAAAGAAAGGAACTGAGTCTCTGCTGTGGTTCATGACTTCTCTCTGCACCTCAGCTGGGGTGATGTCCCTCCTATGATGTCTTTTGCTCTTGGATGGCACCTAATGAGATGGGTGGATGGATTCTGAATGTCCCAGTGGAGGTGGCACAAGTGGGTGGCCTGGGGGATGCACGAGTGGTCAAATCACTTCCCACGGAGCTGTCACTGTCCAGAGAAATGTTGGAGTCCTGGTATCATCAGCCACCCTACCTGCTCTGTGGGCCTGAGATGGGCAGGGCCAAGAATAGAAGGAAGGCAATCTGCTTCCTTTGTTCCTTCTTAGAAGGAAGGCTACAAATAAGTCTATCCTTTCTGTGCTTTCTGCAGTGTATACATTTTTCCTTTGCTTGGTGCTGAGTGCATTCCTCAAACCCAACAGCCACTTTCCCTTTTGTTCCCAGGGCACTTCAAAGCTTATCTTGGAGGGATTTTCCAATGGAGTCATATTTGGCCGTGCTCCTTGTGCAGTAGTTAGTAGATGAGCACACTTCCTCCTGCTGTTGCGTTGATGATTAAATGGTCTGTGGGAGCAGGCCTTGCATCACTGCTTGGTCAGCATCCAACCAAGTCATGGCGCTAGCATTTGAGTGAGCATAACCAGGAGCAGGAGCACCAGTCACCCAAAGGTATTCAGTAGCACTATTGTAAAAATAAGTGCTTGTGTGAGCAGGATGATGTAAGCATCACAAAATAGTGACTAAAAGCCTACATAAGGCTTTGGAGTTTTCTGCTGTTTCAAGTGCTGTATTGGTTAATGATCATGATGGTCGTAGGAATGAGTGAAATTTATTAATGTAATACTAAATGTGCTCTTCTTGGCCGGGAAAGATAAAGATGTTTATGTTCAATATGCACCAAATGCAATCACTGAAATGCTTTTATGGACTCAAGATGTAGAGTGCTCAAAACATTCCTCTTCCATGATGAGCATTTCTATGAAGATATATGCAGTTGTGTACGTTTGTACAATCCTCTGGTGCTTTCATGCCTGTGATGACTCAAGTTTGTGTCAGCTGCTTAAGTTTTGAGGAAAGCACAAATACATCTCTGCATTTGCTAGAAATCCTGGTGACCATGTTGAGTAGGGTGGTCAGCGAGGATCTCCATCCCTAGAACATGGCATACGTTGTACTCCTGGATTCATGATTGTCCTCTGAGCAGGTCATTCCATTTTCTCTGGTCTTTTGAATGTCCTTTCCATTTGTTGCAGTCTCATAAAGTATCATTTTGCATTCCTGCCCCTCGCAGGTGTGTTGCATTATGCCTGTCATGCTGTTGATGACTTGCTTCCCTGTTCTTTCTCTTGCCTCCAAATTCTGGATGAAACAAATCTTTCAACCACTTTAACTCAGAAAAGGAGCTGTTCTTCATAGATACAACCACTTCTCCTTTTAAAGCCTCAGCGTTGGTCTGGAGGAACCCCTTAGAAACCGTGCTGCCCAAAACTGCTGCCTACCCAAACCAGACAGATGGGCAGAGCAGTTGTCACCCACAGTCACCTTTTCAGCCACTGTGGTTTTGATTTGTGTAACTCTGGGTGGGCTGTCACCTTTGCTCATGTCTTTCATGGCATTTATGTCCCTGCTGGGGTTGTGCTGGAGCTGCCCGTCGCTTTGAGCCTGGTTACAGCCATGAAAGCTTTGAGGGCTGGTTTGGGCTCAGCCATGCTGTGCACAGGAACCTGGCTGAAGGCAGGAGTTGGTCTGTGGAGGGTTCAGACAGGGGAAGCCTGGTGGAAGGAGGCTTTCCCCTGCAACGTGGGCACAGCCAAGCTGCAACCAGCCCGCAAATGGGAGCAGGATCTGGGAAATGAGTGCTGCTATTCTGCCTGCATCTGCTGTTGTCATGGCTTTGTTTGTTTGCTTGCTGAGGACCGAAGCAATGATTTTATTTTGGAAGTGATTTGATAAAGGCTAGTTTTAAAAATCTCTTATCAAGGTAGTAATTATCTTATTTCTTGCAGAAGCTTTGCAGATTCATGTTTACAAAGTTGTAAGGCAGTGATTGGGATCTCTTGTGACTTATGTGCTGATTTCTGATTTGTATTTTTTCCCCTCGTGTTTCAGTACAGACATGGTAATGCTCCACGACAGAAGTGCACACACAGGGGCCTCTCCTGATCTCAGGGTGGTGTGGGGCTGATGCTGCATTTCCTACCCATGTTTCTTCCAGAACTGCCAGATGTGATCTCTGCTCATTGCATCAGGTTTTGTTGGTTTTTCTCATTTTATTTATCTGTTTTGTTTGTGACATTGGGAGTGAACAGGAGTTGGACGTCTGGTTTCTGAGGGGGTGTGGGGTGCAGCTTTTGTTGCTTCCAGAGCAAGGAAATGAAGGCTGCTACTTCTGTTTGTCAGTGGGAGGAGGGACAGTGACGCAAATGATGCATACACTGAATGGAGCCCCTTTGCTGAAGGACATACAAAAAGAAAATACAGAAAGATATAATGAAATTTCTAAATCAAATTGAACATAACCACATAGCTGGTTTCCAGGCTGATTTCTCCTGGCTTCCTCTGCCTGTGTGACCCTGCCTACCTTTCTGCACTGTTTGTAAAACAGAACTCAGCCTCGTGTTGCATTTCCCCTTCTGTTGCAGGGGGAACTGGAGCTGTACTGGGGGATGAGGGATGGGCTGGGGTCATGTTTCCTTTTTTCTGCCCCAGGCACTGGGGTCCACATCCTGCTGAGCTTCTGTCAGCAGTAGCTCTGGGTCCTGGTGAGCAGCGTTGGTCTCTGCTGCTGGGTGTTGGCAGGTCCCTCCTTGCAGCACCCGCCTTCTCCTACCTTGGTATAGAACAGCATGTTCTTCCACTGCCACTCGTGTGCAGGGCCTCTCTTGTAGGCAGGAAGGCTGCTCCTCGGTCAGCTTGCCAGGAGTTCGTTTGGCCTTTGAGGTGCTGTGGTTGGGAACAGGCTGTGTGGATCTCTCCATTCCTCTGTGGTTGTGAGCAGTCACAGCCGGTGCTCCTGTACAGGGCCCATGGTGTGATGCAGGGCTCTTCCCTGCACGCTCCTTCGTCTGCACATGCTGCTTGGAAAGCCTCTGTGGTGGCTGCCCTGGTGGGTTTAGAAGAAGGCAAAATGAATCTGCTGAAATGCAGCATCCCAGGAGCTGAGTTTCTTCTGGCACACTGAACAGGGGCAGTGTTGTTGGTAATGGCTTTCCTTATCCCATACACTGGGGGGGTTCCTTGCTCGTAGCAGGGCCACCTTCCTGCCCTGTGCCCAGCCATGTTTTGGTGCTGTTCAGAGATGCTGGTGGCTTTGCATCTTTGTCTGCTGCATTGCTGTGTCCTGATGTATGAGCAGCTTGAGAGAAGAGGGATGGAGCTGGGCTTACTCCTGATACTGGAGGCAGAAGTTACTCCTGCTGCGAGCTTGGTGGGGTTACAGAGCTTTCTAGTCAACCCCATAAAAAGAAACAAGGTTTTGCATGGAAAGTTAATATTGTTCTATGAAATAGGCAGGTTTGGGGGCACACAAAGCCTTCCTAAGGCATGAAAAATGCCCTGCTGCTGTTATTACAAAGCCCACGTCTGGGAAAATGTGTAATTTCAGGAAGCACAGAGCTAATTACTTTCATTCACATTACTGTAATGTTTTCAGGAACAAAAATTTAAACTGGTTTTAAAGATTAATATTATTATGCTAAAAAAAATCCTGAAGTTAGAAAAGTTTTCAATCCAGGAACTGGCCTCAGGCTGGCTTTCTCAAAGTACCCTGCCTTGTGGTATTCCCCTAGAGCCCAGCACCAGCAATCCTCACATAACAGGCTGCAAATACATCCTACATAGGGAGGGCTGGGATGGGAGGGGATGAAGGCTCCATCTGACAAACCAGAGAGATGTCTGTAGCTGCTGGAAGTTGTACTGCTTCTCCAGAAGCCGAGCTGTGTACTGCTGTCCCGAGTGCAGTCTGCAGGGACATCATTTAACAACCTAAGCACACAGCGAGGTCCCGAATTACCGTAGTCAATGAGCACATTCTTCAGGAAACTGCTGGAGAGAGGGAGCAGAGGTTGCTGGGGAGGACTGCCAAGGTCAGGAAAGCTGAATAAAGGCCCAGTCCTGGCCATCAGGTCTGGCTCTGGGTGAGCTGGAGCTGTTCCCCACGCATGTTGGGACGGCTCCGTGGACCCTTGCCAGCGCCACCGCAGAGCCCAGTGCCGCTGTCACTGCCTGCGCCAGGCAGCCCTGCTGGTTGGTTTGATGTTACATCCCCGCTCTCAGGCCACGGGTTTTCCACCAGTGGCTGCCAAAAGTTCAGTTTTCTGCAGGGAGTGGGGGTAGCGAGGAGAATGCCTCAAGTCTGAGATCAAACCAGCAAGTACAGAATCCCATTTAGCCTATCTCAGGAGCTGTTTATATATTAAAACCACTGGGAAACCCTTTAGAAAGCTCGCAAGGCAACAAAGCAAACGTGGAAATAACAGCTGTTTCTCCCCAGCGATATCTGCCACCCGAAAGGGATGCTCTGGTTCAGAGCGTGGCCCCTCCGACTGGGGAGGTACAGAGTAAATCCGAGCTGCTCGCAGCAGAGCTGCTCGTGTTTCCACCGAGGGCTGACTTTGATTTCAGCTCCTGTTTTCCCTGGAAAGCAAACAGTCTTGTTTCTCTTGGATATAATAGGTTTAGGGAATGCCAGAAGGTTTCTCGTTTCACGGCTGTCTGGCTTCTAGGCGTGTGAGCAGCGCTGTTGCTCAGAGGCTCTACTGCTCCAGCTGAGGACTGAAGCCCGTCACGCTAGCTGAGCTCTGGAGGCATTTTTGGCTCTGCCATGGGGCAGCAGAGCCTGCAACCCTCATCCCCTCTTCATGTTGGTCACCACTATCCTGCTTGTTACATTCAGGAGGTGACATTTAGCACCTGTCTGTTTCCAAAGCAGCACAGTCTGGGGGGAGACTGCAGTGCATTGCATGGATAGGATTTTGGTACACCTGGCTGCGACTGAGATGGATGCAGTCTGGGGACTCAGCACTTATCAGCTTTAGAATTAAAGGGTAATTTTGTCTCACATGGGTGTGAGACGTTGTTGTGGTTTGTGGCATTTTTTATAGTGCATTATCATGTCAGGTCCCTGGCTGCAATTGGGATCTTGTTAAAAAGACCCCATAGAGCAATGTAATGAGAAATAACTGAGACCATGCAGGACTTTGTCACTGTGGCTTCCTGAGCAGGGCATCTGAGAGGCAGAATCGCTTCTGGGAAAGGTCAGACCAGGTAGATGTAACGCTGACCTCCTGGAAGATGGCACAAGTACGTGTAATTTAAAGACATTTGGGAGGTCACATCTCTCTGCGTGCTCTGGCTTCTGTTTGGTGGCCAGCAAACCCCGTCCTTTGGAGGATGTACTGAAAGAGAATGTCAGTGATTTACTGGCTGTCCTCATGGAGTGCTCTTGTCCTGCTGTATGCACAGAGGGGAAGGCATGACCGTGCTTTCTTAAACACTATATCTGCTTCCTGAGGAACCATGAAAAAGATTCACGAAGCCATGAAAACCTCTAAAACCTCAGAAACTTTTTTGTGAGCAGTTAGCAAAGGCAATAGATGGTGAAGTAAACCTTCATTTTTCCTTTCTAGCTCTCTATGGTGAGACAGCCTTTGCTTGTAAGGACGAGAATTTGTCCGCTCTGAAATTTATGGCTCCTACATCTTTATTTTCATGAACTGTGGATACTTTCCATGAGCTGCATGAATATTTCAGCTTTCCTCCTTGGCATGATGCTGTGAATGAGGAGCAACCATTGCTCCTAACGCGAGCTCTCGGAGTTTAACATCCCCAGTGTGACGCAACCTTCTGCACAGGCTTTTAGTTACCTCATTGTGATCAACCAGAAGATCCCATCAGACCAATTACAAATGTGCACCGCACTGAAGCGTGCTTCAATGCAAAGCCCTTTCAGCCCCACAGGCTGAGGATTTGCCCCAATAATGTGGAGAGAAGCTTCCAGCTTTTTGTCCCACGCTCCTCTCCTAGATCAGAATCATCCATAAAATAACTGCACCGTGATGGGAAATTACCTGCAGTGAAAGAGCCGTTACAGATAACCATTTTTTATGGGCATTATCTCCTTATTTTGGAGACATTCTGTTAATGATTTTATGTTCTTCGTTATTTTATCACTCAAGCAGTTTTTAATTGTGTTTAGTCAAGTTGCACTTATCTTTATTTGTGACAACACTATCTTCCCCTCCCTGGGCTGAGGGCCTAAGCTTTATGGGCTGTGGCTTGTCTGTCTCCAGAATGACTCCTGTAGTGAGATTTGTTTCAAAAACCAGCCTGGCTGTGGGGATTTGGTGCCACTTTCCCATCAAGTGCCTCACTGATGTTGTTGTGATCAGCTGCATTCAACATGGCCCTCCTGAAAATCATCAAAAAACTTCAGCAGATGAGCTCCTTCCTTAGTCACCTTGTATTTCAAGGAACTGAGTGTTGCTTATGAAGCAGCCGAGGTACAGCACGAGCTGTGCCCAGGAACACGTGTGCACTCCTGCATTTCCCACCAGAATGTCTCAGCCCTCGTCTTGTTCGCTGTTAGATTTCAACTCTTCCCCTGTGGAAGAGCTGGGGGAACAAGGGAGCTTTGGGCTTCAGTGGGGCACTGTCATTGGTTTGTGACTGCAGAAATTGGTCAGGATCCTCTCTCTGAATCCAACTCTGTTGGGCTTCTGCTGGGTTCCTGTTGGTGACCATCTGATTGCATGGCACGTTGGTTGGAATACGCTCCAGCCCCTGGAGTTTTAAAACTCAGCTGTGGATCTGTCTCTTTATCTTGAGTGCTCCTGAGAAATGCATAGTTTGTGGCTTTCTGCCTCCACTACCCTCTGAAAACTGTAAAAAGGAAGGGAAATGAGGAGAGAGTGTTCTTGCTGAGTATAGCTTCCTTTATGGCTGATACAGGAAGTTGGAAAGTTAGTTATGTTTTGTTTGTTTGTTTTCCTTTCAAAAGGGATGCCTAATTCAGTTTCCTTCCTGGAAGGCTGTAGGGCACCTGGGAAGCTCATCCTATTTGGGATCATGAAGATGGAGTCAGCTGCACACAGAAAATGCTGCTTGTTTCTCTCCCCCCGGGGCTTCTGAGAACAGTTTTTGAGCTCATGGCTCCTGCTGTCACTTTGCTTTCCTGCCAGAAAAGAGGTTGTGGAGCAATCTTGGCTGAGGAGACTTTCTTAAGTCTTGATCCTCTTTGTAAATAAAAGCAAAACAAATGAGAGGGATGGACCATTGCCCCTCTGTTTTTGTTTTTGTTTTGTTTTGCTTTATTCTGTTTTTTTTTTTTTTTTGTTTTGCAAGCCAGGAAATTTAGATGAAATTGCACTTCAATGTGGCTGGTCTCTTCCATTTGCCTTGTTTTGGGCGTTCTTGCCTACCTGCCTAATAGGAGCCGAGATGGGCACCTCAACACCAATCCATAGAATCAATTGAGTTGGAAGGGACCCTTCAAGGCCACTTGGTCCAACCCCTCTCCAAACCCACAGCTCCATCAGTGCTCAGAGCCCATCCCCTGACCTTGGCTGTCTGCAGGGACGTGGCACCACCACCTCTCTGGGCAACCTGTGCCACTGCCTCACCGCCCACAGTGGGAAGACTTCTTCCTTATATCCAGTCTAAATCTGCCCTCTGCATCCACCTGCAGCAGCACTCAGGGGTTGCCTGTAGACTTGGTGTTCCCAGAACTGACGTGCCTTCCCAAACAGTGTTGGAGGACCGACACCAAGGAACCGGTGTAGCTGGTGTCAGTGGGAAACTGCATACAAGCAGTGCCACGGACGTTGTGTTGGGCATGGCATGGGACACCCTGAGCCTCTGATACTGTCACATCTAACAAGCCCCAGGTAAGGGGCAATTTGGGGTTTGATAGAGGAGACTGCAGAGGCTGTGTCCTACAGATGTGCCCCAGCTGCTGGGCTTTCTTGGCGCGGAGGCAGAGCACTGCTGGCTCCTTTGTACTGGAGACCAAACTGATCCGAATGAGAGCATCAGAGGCCAAGTGGTGTTTAGTGCTCCCGTGCTCCAAATGCCCTCATGTTGCAGCAGATGTATTCACTCACTCAGATCCACAGGAATGGACCCAGAGCAAAACACTGCTGGGTAAAATGGAAAATACCAGGAGATTTCATCGCTAGTATAAGGAGTGCCTGTCTTCCCCAGGCCTCCTGGTCGTGCCCCCACCTGCTCGGGGTGGCTGTCACCTCGGGCAGTGCTGGGGTCCCCTTGGTCCCCCCTTTGCTGGCAGAGCCCCAGCGGGTCCCCAACCCCGGGGGCTCACGCTGTCAGCGCTGCCACTCCTGTGCAAAGCAGGATGGCCATCCAGTGGCTGATGCTGGGACTGCCCAGAAGCTTCGTACCCCGAACTGCTCCGGGTGTGGAACGCCGGGCCTGCCCTGGGGTCAGCAGCACGCTCAATGGAAATGCGGCACAGCACCCACACTGCAAAATTGCAGTGAGAAAGCTTTGTTGGCTCGTGCATGCTTTGGGGCAGAAGAAGCCTTGATGGACTACTTTTCTACTTTTTTTTTTTTTTTTTTTTTTTGTATTGATATTGAAAATATATTGCCTGAATAATTGGCTTTCCCGTCTGGAAACGGGTCGGTGCCACAGGAACTGCTGCTTCTGCCTGGGTTAGGATTGGTTCCTCATTAGGCAGTCAGAGGATGTTGTTCCTTCTTGATGCTTCTGTTTTGTTTTGAACTAGTTGTAGGAACTTCTGAATGCCTAGGAAATAACTTCTGATTAAGCTTTTGTCTGTGTGCTTTCTTAGCCACGAGCACAACATGATTGTGCATCAGGCATTTACAGCCTCTTATCATCAGTACAGGGGGAAAAGTTGTAAACTAAGAGAGGAAATTTAGATTCGATCTTGGGAAGAGATTACTTATTCAGAGAATGGTGAGGTTCTGGCACTGCTGCATGGAGAAGTAAGGGTGCCCCATCCCTGGAGGTGCCCAAGGCCATGGATGGGGCCGTGGGCAGCTGGATCTTCTGACCCTTTTTCGAAAGGAGGAAAGAAATGAACCTCTTGCAACCATATTTGTACAAGTATGTAGAAGTGAGGTTTTGGGCAGCTGCTTTCCAGATGGCACATTATTGTTCCGACATCTAAAATTACCCCAGCACTAAGAAGGAAAGTGAAAATCTGAGGCTGAGTGCCATAATTTACAGTCCTCCAAACACTATGGTCAGAGAAACCTTCAATAGCAAACTCTTTCCACCTTCTCATCTGGAAAGAAACTGGGTGAAATTGGGCAGGAGAGGCTCTCCCAGCAGCACCCAGGCCCTGGGGTGCTACAGGCATGGGGCAGCATCTTGGCACCTCTACCCCAGGGTGTGTGATGGTTCCCCATCTGTGTCCTGGTGTTTCTGCCTAGACCCTCTCTGCCTCCTTCCCCAGCTCCAGGCACTCTCAACTCAAGTGCTGCATGGCTTTTGCTTGTTCCCTCCGTGCTGCTTCCAGGCTGTAAGAGATGATGGCACAGTGAGGTCCCAGGGCAGCCCAGGTTTGGTTTCAGGAGTACAGCTGGAGTAGGGGATGCAGCTGTGCCCTGGTGCTGCCCATTGCGTCCTGTGGTCTGGCTGTGTAAACACTGCAGACAGCCACACGTGTCCGATGGAGCCCCGTGGAAGGGGTAGTGTCTTCTCCACATTAGTGCACCTCCACGTTAATTACACCTTTGGATTCTAATTGGCTCTCAAGGTGATGAGCGCTGAGCCAGAGGCTGTGGTGTTTGGAGCAGGCTGAGCTCTGAAGGCATGGACTGCAGGTGCTTCCAAATGAGACAGACTTTGGAACAGCTCAGTCTGTTTTCTCACTAGCCCCAAGTGCTATAGATTTCCTCACCCTCTGCAAAAGGGTGTGCAGTGGATAAGGGGATGGCTGGGAGATGGCGGAGTACCCAGGTGTGGGGCTGCAGGGGCAAAGCTGCATGGCAGCAGCCTGCATCGAGCCAGGTCTGCTCAATTTTAGATTTTTTTCTACGAGAGAAAGGACCGGTGTTAGTAAGTCCAACTTTGTCAGTGCTGGATCTGGATTTTTATTTTCATTTTCTAAAAACGGGGCGAGGCAGTTCGAGTTTACCCTCCGGATTTTTTGCAGACTTACGAGAAAACAACCACTACTGAGCAACACAGAAAGAAAAACTCCTGCTGCTGGAATGCAGCTGTTCTCACATGAGCATGCTGGTACATGTTAGCAAGGAAAGCTGCAGTGAAGCATTAGAGGGAAAACACAAATAGATCCCATAACAGTCACTCCAGCCCCTTTTTTCCCTACCTATCTACTAAATGTTACTCGGCGGTTCAGCATCCCCTTACTCCACATAATGGTTATGTCCATAATAATCCAGGCTTGCAGTGTAACTCCCCTCTCCCTTTCTGCATATGGTTATCTCAAGCTGCTGTGCCAGCTAATGCTTAACCTGATTATCAGCTCATTGAGATCAAGGCTTTACGATGTGTTTCCACTGCTGCTTTCACCATGGGGCAGGGGTTAGGGCTTTAACACTATTACACTGAAACTGTATACAATATATTAATTTGTTTTGCCTGTATTTTCTCCCCCAGTTCCATAGCGGTGATGGAAAACTTTCAGAAGAAGAAAACCAACAATATTTGTTTTGCAGTGGTCAAGACCTGCAGATGTGCAATTGCTTTTTATGACTTTGAAACAGCATGCCTATGACCTAGATTTGGTTCGTTGCACAAAACTGCGAATCTGGCAGCTCCAGCAAAAGTTGTCCTCAGGGAAGTGATGCTAACAGGGCGGAGGAGAGGAAAGTCCCCACTGGAGCACTGCAGAGCAGCCCTGGTTGCACACCCCCTGGGAGCATGGTGGCTGTGTCTTTTTGCTTCCTAACCTGGAGCCTTTCACCCTTTGCAACTCACAGTGCTCCAGTTTTCGATCCTCATCTCTACAGTTGACCTCAGCAGCTGTGATGGGATTATTTTGTGGTTATCTTCAGGTAGTGCATGGTGCCTCTGTGCATCTCTCGCTCTGTAGTCTCCAAGTTTCCATGAATTTGTTGACCTCTGCAAAGGGCAATAAGAGAAGGACTTGGTTTGCACTTCCAGCTTCACTGAGTGGTGAGGGAAAGTTGTATTTGTTCCTGGGCAGTTTGTGAGAGCACTGAGCATAAAGAAGGGAAACCTTTTGTTATGGAATTGTTTCCTGGATCTTTCCTTCTTAGAAGGCTATGTGGAAAAGGAGATTTTATCCAGATAATACCTGCAGGCTGATATTATGTGGGTGGGATGGATGACTCAGTGAAGAAGTACCTGGGAAAACTGGATGTTGTTGTGTAACATGGAAGCATTCCTGTTGGGGAACTGAAGAAAACGGGGACTCTGGGGGCCCTGACTCCATTCCTGATGGACTCTTTAAGCTGTTGGTGTTTTGCTGTTGTTTTGTGATATGGATTTCAATAATTTCTGGGTTTGAACCAACTTCATGTTGCATTAAACGAACCCTGTACTATAGTTTGGATGTTTCACAAGTGTTTCTAATTATTCTCATGTACTGCCGTATTGAATAGCATAATTATTTGTGTGTGATTTTGTGTGGAAAATCCCAATACAGTGCCTTTTGGCTAACCCCATTCCTTCTCATTTCTCACAATCTTTGGGCTGTTTAGATTCGTGCCTGCTGATCCAATCTTTTTGTCCAGTTGTTTAGGTGTTTGTTTCCCCCTACGCTCGTGCAGTCAGAGAAAGGAAATAAGACTGAAACCATAATTCCGGTTAAAAAGTAATCAGCTTATGTCAGAGATAAAGATCATCTTATCTTGTCTTAGTGCCTGCTCTCCTGACTTGGGCTGTATCCTGACATCCAGTTTATATATATATGACTATCAGCCTTGTGAGTAAGTGTACCTCTGGATGTGCATATCACATTGTAGTTTGAAGACTTCCTGGGCGTGTGCATTGAACCCATAGCGTTTGAGCTCCCGTTGGCCCTTTCCTCCATAAATAAGAAGTGTACATATTGAATTTTAGTTTGTTCTCAATGTCCATCCTCATACTTTCTGATGTTCTGTTCCACTTTGCAGCTCAACTCTCCCCGCAGTTATATTTTCAGCATACATATCATAATCCCAATGTCTGTCTTGAACAGCTCATAGTGAATTGAGGGCTGACAGCTGTGCCAAAGGGATGATTGGACACTGTGTCAATAGCCTGTGCTGCCTCCCTTCTGCTCCCTTTCAGAGGAAGCCTTCTGATCGTGCCTTCACACAAGTGCATTTGGATAGTAGATCTCTTTCATTTTAATAAATGAAAAGCTGGAGGCAGTAGTGGCTGCTTGAGATCTATGCCTATTCCTAAAGCAGGAAGCAAAAATGAAAGTCTACATTTTTGTTTAATCCCTTCTTGGAAGAAATCTTGGAGAATGCTGAGAAAGTAAGTTCCCTAAAATCACTCGTTTGCAATAGTTTTCTCTGAAACTGCAGTCTCTTCCATGTAGAGAAATTGGCAAGACTTTGACTAAAAAATTGGTAGCAAGAATGACAGCAAGAAATGAAAGACATGGTGAGTGAGCATCCTGAAGGATTTGGCCTGTAGTTTGCCAGCATTTAGCTGTGGTTTGTGGGAGAGAAACATCTCTACAGATGGAAACAGATGGAAAGACTTCAGGAAGCGATGGTCAATGTTAGATGAAATTGTGTGAGTCCGCAGAGAGCTGCAGTTATGTCAAATGGAGGCAAGAAAAAAAATCACTTCCCTTAGCAAGAGACTTTGGTATGAAAAGGTCAGTTGAGAACAACAGAAATCCATTTGGGTAAATGGATCAAAGCCATCTTCCTGTTGCCAGGGAAGGGAGGCTGTGCACAAATGAGAAGCCCAAAGGCTGCTTACAAGTTCAGGGCAAAGGGGTCCTGCGGGAGCTCCCCTGCCCACCAACAGCCCCTATCTGCATCTATATCCTCCTCCTCACCTCTGATTTGGATACGTGAAAGGCATCCATCCAAAGGGGTGGCTTGGTGTCCCTCACTGGGAAAATGGGAACAGTAGGATGGGTACTTCGGGGTGCCTCAGCAATGAGGTTTTGCCTGGAGGTAGTCCTTGAGTGAAGCATGGTGCGATTCATGTGGTGTTTACTGTGAGGTAGGACAAAGCTCATCTTACTGGGAAATAACTGTCTGGTGCAGCTTTTACACTTCTGTTCAGCCTGAAGTAGTTTGTGCTCTCAAGTGTCTCATGCTCTGACGGATCCTGTCAATGAAAATGCTGTTTAAGTAGTTCCTCTGCTTAAAAAACCATGACACTCCATTTGTCTAAATATGATCAACTCTCCAAACAAAACATCTTTAATGCAACTCCTGCAATCCTTCAGCCAGATTTAATTAGCTGCAATCAAATAATGAAGAATGAAATTCTCCTCTACTGAATTGAACGCGTTCCGTTTTAACTGCGGAGAATAGTTTTACCCGTGTCAGACACCAAATTGAACTCTTCCGATGTTTAGATGTTCCCTTTCACAGTGGGAAAGCTGAACTTGGAGGTGGTTTCCCTTGGTGGTGAGCGTGTTGTTGCTGGCTCATCTATGCACTGACGCTTAGGTGCCTCAGCTAAAAATAGTGAGGAAAAATGCCTGTTTCAGGATACCTTTCCCTAGTTAACCAGAGGAAGAGGTTAATGGAGGAAATGATCCGTAGGGACTTTTCTCTGCCTCTGAGTACAATACCTTCTTAATAGCAGCTAGCTTTCACAAGCTCTCAGCTAGCAAAAGAGCTTCACTCACTGCATCCTTCCTTAGGAACAATTTCCTTAGCTTCTTGGCAATAAGAAATAGAAAGTAGAGTACCTCCCCTACCATCTGTGCAAGAATCTTGTTTATAAGTTGATGTTAAAGATTAACCTTCCATGGAAATGAAATCACTTCTGATGTTTTCCGATGAATCTCGTCTCAGAGGCACAGGTGGCTGTGCAGGTACCTCATCACCTGCCTTGCATTTGCGTATACAGGCTCATGTCTTCCAGCATTGTTTGAATAAACAGTCGTGGTGATTCAGGCTGGGAAGCGATTTGCTGATGGGAGTCCCACAAGAGCTGGAGTTGGAAGGGATTTCACAGTACTTACATGATTACTCCATTGTGACCTCAGGGTACCATGTCCTGTTTCACAACTTTTGTTTGAGAAAAATCTCCGTGCTCTGTTTTTTCAAGCTGTGATCTTGCTTGGGATGTAGCTGTTGGAGCAGATCACCTTGAGTGTGATCATGCAGCATGTAAGGGACAATCAGGCCTAGCCAACATGGGTTCATGAAAGGCAGATTTTGCCTCACCAATCTCATCTCCTATGAGTGTGACCCTCCTGTTGAATGAGGGAAGTCTGCCTAGACTTTATTTAGTAAAGCCTTTGACTCTGTTTCCCACAATATTCTCCTGGAGGAGCTCGCAGCCTGTGGCTTGGACAGGTGTACTCTTTACTGGTAAAGAACTGGCAGGAGGGCTGGGCCCAGAGAGTGGTGGTGAATGGAATTACATCCAGCTGGTGACCAGTCATGAGTGGTGTTCCTTGGGTAAGTACTGGGACCTGTCCTGTTTAATATCTTTATTGGTGACCTGGATGAGGGGATTGAGTGCATCCTCAGTAAGTTTGCAGATGACACCAAGTTGACAGGAAGTGTCAATCAGCCTGAGGGTAGGAAGGCCCCACAGAGGGACATGAACAGGCTGAGACCAATGGGAGGAGCTTCAAGAAGACCAACTGAGTCCTGTCCTTTGCTCACAACAACCCCAGGCATCGCTGCTGGCTTGGGGCAGAGTGGCTGGAAAGCTGCATGGAAGAAAAAGATCTGGGGATATAGGTTGACAGCTGGCTGAACATGAGCCAGCACTGTGCCCAGGTGGCCAAGAAGACCAGTATCATCCTAGCTTGTATCAGAAACAGTGCAGCCAGCAGAGCAGGAGGTGATTGTCCCTTTGTACTCAGCTTTGGTGAGGCTGCACCTTGAGTGCTGTGCTCAGTGTTGGGCCCCTCACTACAAGAAAGACATTGAGACCCTGGAATGTGTCCAGAGAAGGGCAGTGGAGCTGTTCAGGATCTGAAGCACAAGTCTTATGGGAAGCGGTTGAGGGAATTGGATGGTTCAGTCTGAAGAGTAGGCTCAAGGGAGACATTATTGCTCTCTAAAACTCCCTAAATGGAGGTTGTGGAGAGGTGGGGGTCAGCCTCTGCTCCCAGATAACGGTGGATGAGAGATGAGAGGTGATAGCCTCAAGTTGACCAGGGGAGGTTGAGGTTGGATATTAAGAAAAATTTCTTCTCCCAGAGTGTGATCAGGCATTGACACAGGCTGCCCAGTGAGGTGGTGGATTCGTCATCATGAAGGTGTTCCAGAAATGTGTAGATGTGGCACTGAGGGGCTTACATGGTCAGCGGTCATGGTGGGAGTGGGTTGGGTTTAGGCTTGGTGATCTTAGAGGCCTTTTCCAATCTTTATGATTTTATTTTAGGTGCTGCTTCTGGCACAGTTGCCTCAGTGTGGCTTTGTTTTTTACTACAAGGGCCATCTTTTGCTGGGTTTCTCGTTTTGTAGCCTGATGGTATGGAAATCTGCTCTGATGTTTTAGAAAAAGTGTTGACATCTACATAGCCATTACAATGTCCTTTTGCACTGTGAGCTCACCTGTCTCCAAAGCTGGAAGGGAAACCTCAGTAATCAGTTTGGTCTGGGTGGAAAGGGCAAGGGGTGTGTAGGGCACAGAGCACAGCACAGAGGGAAACCTGGGGCAAAGGGAATTTCTTCTTTGATTCTTCTGCCTGGCCTAGAATGATGCATCTGAGTTTCAATGAGCATTTGTGCAAGGTAACTGTTGGAGAGAATGTGAGTCCCTTGCAGTGCAGCGTGGTGTTCCTTGCCTCCCATGCTGATGGATGCAATAGCCATTGAGGTGCTTGGGCTATGTGGGATCAATGGCTCCTGTCTTCTCAGGGTTCTTGATACCTTGAATGAAGCAGTGACAGTATCTTAGAAAAGCATGGGAACTTCTCTTGTCACTGGACTCCAGTGCAGCGCAGGAGATCGGAGAAGTAATACAAATTTCTGTCTTTTGTTCCAGGGCTGTGATAACTTCTTCTGGGAGTTACATAATCATCATGTAAGTGCTTTTCTTATAACTGGCCAAATTAGCGGCAACAGTTAGATATGGTATACCCTTTGTAACTCTGTTTATGACCCTTGTATGACTCACATTTCACAATTCCAGATGTTTTTTGTTAGTAGTGATTAGGGTGAGAATGCTGCATCTAGGGGCATCTGGAGAGATTTCTCATGGCAAGTAAGGCACTAGGAAGCAACAGCCCCTCTAAAGCCCCAGTAATTCCTCCCAGACTGGCCACACTGCAACCAGCAAGCCTTAACCACTGGCCAGAGTTCATGGAGCACATAAAGAAGGATTCAGAAGTCTGGATCTGCTGAGCTTGCCTCAGGTGATGGCTTTGGCTTGTGAGCTGTTGTCCAGGCTGGCCCAAAAAGAGGTCTGTAGTGCTGGGGCCAGGGCAGAAGCTCAGAGACAACAGGCAGAAATCTGTACGTGGTCTTGGGGCTGTTTCCTTGGTTTTGCTCCCTGCAATCTGTCTCCATCTCTGTGTTCTCCATCGGGAGAACAAAAACCAAGACCTGGCTGCTCACATACCTGGGCTCTCCCATGCAGAGCAGCATGTCATGTCCAGCTGTGGGGCAGTTGTAAAGCAACATTCCTCAGTGGTAACTTTTTAATAATAACTGCTTCAGTAGGAATTGGTCTATGCAAAGAGACAGGACAGCCTCTCTTGGATGCTGTGTAGGAATCCTGGCAGATTTGGAAGCTATAGGGCAAATCTGCAGTCAGATGGTGCTAGATTTAAAGGGCACAAAGAAAATAAAGTAGAAAAGTCTGATCCAAAGCACCTAGGAATTTTGGAGAGGACGTTGGCCTGGACTAAAGCTAACACTATGTGGAAAAGAAAGAGGAAAGAAAATGTAGGTGTAAGAGCAAACTGAAAAGAGATGATAATTCAACTTTGTGCATCATGGGTTCTCAGCCAGAGCCAGTGCATCTGCCAAAAATGGTGAGAGAAGTGTGGTTTTTAAAAGAAACAACTCTATTTGAATGCCCTAGGTCTGGAACACAAGTGTGTCAACAAGCAAAACCACCCAGTGCTGGAGCCACAGTCCTGAAATGTGGCTGTAAGAGCAAATTAAATTGCTCGCAATGCTCCTCTAAAGGGCAGCAGTTGTTTCACAGCCAACAAAACAAGCTGCAGGCTGATAGTTTATGAGTGATGCCTGCTAGAAAAAAATACCTGAAAGTGGCCTTCCAGAAAGAGTGCCCTCTTCCTAGAATACATGTGGCAAATACAATCAGGTTCTTAAGTGCCTTTTGATTTGTGAGAAGCAGGGACAAAGTTCAAACTCTGGCTTGAGCTGAGGAAATGATTTGCTCTTGCCATAAGATAAAGCCAATTCGAGGGGAATGTCTTATGACTCTGTGGAGCTACACGGGCAGAAGAGGGAAAGAAATGAGGTCAGTTCTTCCTTAGTCATCATGGTGTTGTGACCTGGTACTGCACAGGTCAGGAATTCAAATGGATGCTAATGGTTTGTTTTGTTTCCTTCCTCCTAACCCATTACCTGAAAAAGCAAGTCCTAAGAAAAAAAAAGAGACATTATGGCATAACTGTCAGTGGATGAGGGAAGAGACACTGATGTCACCTATCTGGAACTCTGTAAAGCTTTTGCCATGGTCTTCCACAAAATCCTCTCTAAATTAGAAATATCTGGATGTGATGGCTGGATCGTTTCATGGTTGAGGAACTGGTTGTGAAGTCATTCCCAGAGAGCAGAGGTCTCAGAGGCTCAGTGTCTGCATGGAGACATGGTATCCCTCTGGGGTGGGTGCTGGGACTGGTGCTCTTTGATACCATCATCAGTGGTGTCCGCTGTGGGATCTAGTGCCCCCCAGAGAGACCCAGACAGACGGGAGTCCTGGGCACAGGAGAACTCCATGAAGTTCAACAAAGCCAAGTGCAAGGTCTGGCACCTGGGTGGCAGCAACCCCCACTATCAAAGCTGGAGGATGGAAAGGTTTGTGCCCCAAAAGCCAACTATATGGTTGCTCCAAAAGCAGCGCAGCCAGCAGGTCAGGGAGGTGATCCTGCCCCTCTGCTCTGCGCTGTGAGACCTCACTACTGCTTGTTGGCAATAGAGGGATGTCCTGTCACTCATCCACCAGATTGGTTGTCTGCAAGCTGCTGTGGGCTTGGAGGACAAAACCAGGTGAAGAACTTGAAAACTGTGCCTTAAATCGAAACTGTTGCATATGCAATTATAGACTGATGGATGTTCAGGCGTTACATGTACATGAGGTTTTACAAGTGGTGTAGCAAACACACAGCACACTGTGACATCATTTTCAAAAGATCGTGAGTCAGTAATATCAGAGGAGGTTTGGCAGCCCACAAGCAGACACTGATTTCTAAAGCACTTCCCTCATGAAGAGAAGGTAAACTTCCTCACTAAGGACAGACATAATAGAATTTTTCCTGTTTTTCAGGTACTGAATTTTTGATGAAAGGATGCAGTGAAAGCTCCGTCTGTAAGAGGGCTGAGTGTCAGGAAGGGCATTACGAGAATAAACTTCTCAAAACAGTTCTGGGATACTGAAATTCTTTGTTCCTGAAATTATAGTATAGGAAGCATATATTTCCCCCAGATTTCTGTTCCATGCTTGAATTAGGTAATACAAATGTTTTGTACTTCTTTTCTCTGAAAAATGAATTGAGGCAAAAGAGACATACATTTCTGAGTCAAATTCTCAGAATATTGATATCTTTTGCAGTGGAACTTGATTACAGCTGCTATTTCAGTGGGCTTAGCTTTGAGTGAAGAGTTTGGTCCTACCACAACCTCCCCACTCTGCTCTCTTCTGCGGAAGCACGGAAAATCCCAGCAGGTGGGTTTGCTGCTGTGTTCCTTGGCTGTAGCTTGCTCCCTTGTGCTATTTGCATTTTAACCCCGGCAAAGGAAGAAAGTTTGGAAAGAACTGCAATGCTTGCTTTAAAAAAATAATAAAAAAAAAGATTGTCCAGTGAGTGAAAGTGTTCACTGTGAGCGCATTTCTCCTGCCCCTGTTCTTTCCTTGTTCACCTGTGACCAGAATCAAGGGGTGATATAGCAGAGAAAGGGGCAGGGGTGGAATTCTGGAGTCCAAAAGGTCTCCTGTCCCCGTCTCCTTATGGACGTGCCACGTGCTGCACTGCATGAGCTGGGGCCATGATGGCAATGGCAGCAGCTCAGACTCACCCTGGCTCTGAGTCAGCTGAGGGCTGGGATTGCCCTGAAACTTGTTTGTGTTTCAAAGTTCACCTTGCTCAGGGCTGCTTTCAGTTTCCCAATGAACTGATTTAATTAATAGCTGTCCTGCCAGGTCTGGCTTTCTTCCACAGAGGTAAGTCAAGTCTCAGTGAGGTCCAGGTTGTCTCAGGTGCGATGTGTAATGGGTTGGTTGGAGCTAAGCAGCTCTGACCTGCCAACAGCAGCCCATGAGTGTTAGAAACCTCTTTGTTGGGGTTCTGAGGGAGCTCTGACCATCCCTCTAATGTGTGCACACCCAATCTCACCTCAAGTATCCGCGCTCAGTTCTGGAGCCTCTCCCCTGTGGCTGTGCTCAAACAAGGGACTGGGCAGAGGTGCACAGCCCTGTGTGATACGAGCAAGGAGTGGCTTGTGTCATCTGTCCATCTGTCCTGGCAGTTTTAGGAGCATTCAGGCATGGAGCACTTTCTGTGAAATGTTGTTGACAGAAAGCAATTCTGAGAAAGTAGGAAATAAGAAAAATGACAGTTCTTTCGTGTATTCTGAAATCAGAAAGAGCAGAGAAGTGGCAATTTGGTTGTTCATTGTGAAAATTAACATAGAAATGCAACCAAAACTATTTCCTCTTGCTGTTCAATTCATTCATGTGGGTGTTCGGGCAAGAGCATGAGAATGACCCTCCATGCAGCTGCCTGCACCAACCTCAAGCCACTGGGATCAGAAGACTTTCCACTGCAGGATGTTAGTTTGGCTGTCTCCTGGCTGTCCCTTGGCTTGGAGATGGGGCCCCACAGTTCTGAATCGCTGGGAGCTGTTGTTTACCTTCCAGTATTGTGCAGCTCATTCATCTCAGCCTTCTACACTGACACAGCAGTGTGTTTGGCTCTCAGTTCCTCACTCAGCTCTATGGGTTCTCCTTCTGTGCTGTCTATTCTGCCCTTTACCCGTGAAGTTACACTCCATTGACATTTGCTGGGTTCTTGAGCCAAAATCTGATTTGCCAGATCCCAGTGTCCAGGATAAATTATATGCCAGTGGGTAGATATCTTGTGGGTAGATATCTTGTGTGCACTAAAGCTCTTCAGCACTGGCACATACAACCTGGCTGCTAGGCAAGAAAGTCTGAACACGTGGAACCATGGGGAACAACTGGTGTTACGTGTTTTTCTTTGAGAAACATCTTATTAGGAGGAAAATGAAGGGTCTTAGCCTGGAGCAAATGAAATAAGAAACATGTAGAAATAAGGTAATGCAGGAGTAAATAAGGTAACTCAGTCCTAATGGGTCCCTTTGAACTCAGGATATGCTATGACTGATGTCTGGGAACAGTTCCATGCTAGCTCGTTATCACTTGTTAATAGAGTGATGCTTCCCTTTTTCTGCGCCGCAGATGACAAAACACAGATGAAGGAAAGTCCATTGTTTTTATCCTCTAGCAGACTATGAACTCATAAGTATAGGAAATTACTATTTGATCAAAGACAACATTTTTCTGGGTAGATAGTAATTCCTCACATGGTTCCTCTGGTCGCTACAAGACCTTATGTTCTGCCTGGAAAACTAATTAGATTTGCTAATATTGCTTTTTTTTTCTTTTTTTTCTTCCTTTCATTCAGTGTTTGAACATGAAGATACCAGCGCAGAGGGATGCATTAACTCAGCACTCCTGGAAAACTGACGCTGTCATTCAGATTTGCTCATCTCATTTCTAATTTGTGGAGTGTTATTTTCTTGATTTATTCTCTCCTTTAAATTTAAAGAAATCTCTTGGTTTACTTCTAGTTCTCAAAATTTCAGTGTTACTATAGATAAACCTTCTTCTTGTGTCTTTATTGGGATCGAGTGATTTAAAGATGCTGTATGGACTCTAGTCAAGCGCAAGTATATCGTGCTCTTCCTACTTATCTTCTATAAAAAACTTCTTCCTTATCTCCAATATAAACCTGCCCTTTTTTAGTTTGAAACCACTTCCCCTTGTCCTATCACACAGACCCTGCTCAAGAGTCTGTTCCTCTCTCTTACAGTCTCCCCTGAGGTACTGAGAGGCCGCTAATGTGGAGGGCATTGTCATATTTCTGCTTATTCCTCTTTGCAAGGACAACTGTGGCTGAGGCATTATACTGGACTCAATGTCATTCCCCTTTTCCAGTACACAGCAGATTGATTCACTGGACCTGTTCAAAAGTAAATTCTTGTCATGTCAAAACAAGAGAGGCTTTATGGAAACACAGTACAGTCTGTGCAGACAGAACGTGGGACATCACGTGGAGACTTATATCTGGCACGAGAAGGCAACTAAAATGGTTCACATGAGAGGAAGTCTGGAACAGCCTGGGCAAGAAAATTCTCCTGGTATTTGAGAGCAGGTCATGCTTTGCAAAGTGTAATGAGCCTTGTTTTACCTGAGTTGCAATGACTGGGAATTAGGGAGGTCTCTAATGGACAGAGGGCTGTGCAGACTCACTGCCCTCCCTCTGCTCCCAGCAGTGTGGCTGCAGTGCCTGGCAGTGTGACAACCACGAGCTGGGCACTGCATCAGGTGGGCTTTGCTGGGTGCCTTTCAGCCCTGACCCTGCCAGGGATGCACTGCCCCAGCCCAGCTCCGTGCATCGCTACTGCTGTGCACAGAGCCAGTGTGCAGGGGGCACACCTCACAGGCAGATTTTGGGCAGTGATTTGCCCTGCTGTGGGTGTTATCCCGTTTCTTTCATCTCACGATGCCTGCTGGCATCGCTCCCAGTAACCACGACCTTTTTCCTACAAGAGCGAAAGCGAAAATCGAGTTGCTTTTAAAGGCAAGGAAAGCCAGCAGCCCTGCCTCTGCCTCCCCGCTCTGATCGATGTCTCCTGCTGGGCTCTGGATGTGGAGCTGCATGTCCTGAGCACACAGACGCTGCTCAGGCACCGGAGGGCTTCCCTGGACTCTCACATCCTTCAAGGTACTTACGTGGTGCTCTTCTTTGAGAGGTCCTGTCCTACAGCTGCTCTTCTGCTCCTTTCCCTTACAAACTGTTGATTCCTTCCTTTTTAAGGAGGCATTCCAGAGCAGGCACTTAAAGCATTGAAGTGGGGGGGAAGCAATCAGTGTGGTTTGTGTGTTCTCTGTGCACGGCTCAGTGTATGAGACTTCAGCAACCGCATTGTTCTTGTCACTGCAAAAACATAACAGCTTCATTAACGAATGCAAAGTTGTGCAAGTGACTGCAGGAGTTACAGAATAAACCTACCACAGCATTTCTTTCTTTGCAGGACTCCCAGGTAATTTTTCCCATGTGCAGACAACCATTATTTCTTGTCCTCAAAGCTTCTTAGCGATTTTTTTCCTAATACTCATTTTCCAAAATTGCCATCCTGTTGCCTTTTGATGGGTGGGTTTTGCAGCAGACGCCTTTGCAACTCTGCCTCTTTTCAGCAAGAAGTGGCCACGAATGCTGCTGTCCCTGCACCCCAAAAGGGACATGGGGGACCCCGGTGGCTTTGGCCACTAAACAAAGCAGAACCAAAACAGAAAGCAGCAGGCGATAAGGATGTTGGTTTTAATTTTACAGAACTGAAAGCAGGGAGAGAGCTCATTCTGCTCATCCCCGTGTGCTGCATACAGTAGAAATTCTCAGTAGTGTTTCCCAGTGGTTGATTGTGAAAGAGTTTTGTAAGAGGGATTCCGAAGAAGTATCCTCATTGCTTGTTGGAGCTGAGGGGAGCAGATAGTACTTGCAGACTAGCTGTGGCAATAGCTGCTTTGCCTCTTTCCCTGATTTTCTCTTGTTTTTAATTTGTTGCAAAGGTTTGCTGGGAGTGGCATTCAGCAGATAAACCAATGAAGCTGGTACTGAAAGCAATACTGCAATTCTTTCGTGTAAAGTCAGCTCCTTTTCCAGGAAGGAGCTTCAAGTTAAAAGAAAAAACATATAGCATCTACGGAAGTCCTGTTTTTGCTGTGGTTGCTTTGCTTCTTTCAGCTCTATTGTTTTCTGCAAACTGCTGGAAACTTAAATCCTCTCTCATGGGATACTAAGAGAGCACATATGTCCTTTCTGATACTTCCAGTAACACATACATCTTTTCTATATTCCATTACATCACTAAAACAGTTCCACCTGACTGCATGACCATATAATCATTAAGCCATAAAACTCCGGGTTGTGTGCCCACGTGGAAGAGTGAGGAGAGGCAAGGACACAGTGTTTACTGCTGGAAGAGAGCACGGTGATGTAATCAGTTGCAGGGGGAAGCACGGGGCAGCAGACCTGCTTCTATGGGGAACATCCCTAGCCTTGTGAACGTACGGGAGAAGGAGAAGTGGGAGAGTTTCAGGTAGTGCATTGCAGTAGCTCCTTTCTGAAACAAAACCAGAATGCCTCGTTAGGGCTCTACTCACAGCAGATACTTGGCTCTTGAGGCTAAAACTGATACTGTAGTGCTTGGGGCTGTTCTGCATTTAGGATTTGTCATTGCTTTGTTACAGCTCTGCGGTCAACATGAGCAGTTCTTAAAGAGAGAATTCATACTGTCTTGAAAACAAAGGCGAGCAGAAAAAAAAAAAAACTCAATGAAAAATGTTTTCTGACCAAAGCAAATGTTTTGTTTTACATTTGAGTGATTTATTGCTGGCGAAGTTTAAAACTGATGGCAGGAGGTGGCCAAGAGAACTGCAAACTCTCAGCCAACTGCCAAAAGTGACACCAAGGGAGGAGGCAGAGAGAGCTGTGTGCTTTAGAAATAAAGAGAGGAGGAGAAGGAAGGAATCTTGCTGGAGGAAAAAGAATGGGAGACGTGCTGTGAGCAGCACAGGAGGAAAGGAGAAAGGAGGAGGCTACAAAGAGCGAGAGAAAACAGAATGAAGAACAGAATGCACAAACCTGGGACTGAAAACTTCTGGGGAGCTAAAATGTTGTTTGTTTTCAAATCTGCTGGCACATAACTGGTGGTCTGTGAGCTGAGTAAACATTCCAGGGACAAAGTTGGTGACAGCCCCGTGGAGCCTGCAGAGCAGGAGGAGGCAGCTGTAGCCAGTTCATGCTTTGCAGAAGGAGGACTCAGGGAGAGCTGTGTGAACTGGCTTTGAATGATCTGGTTTCTGTGCTTGTTTGGTGCTCTGGTGCTGGTACCTGTGGGGCCAAGAGCAGTCCCTGTAGATGGTGCAGTTGTGGAGCAGTGCTGTGTTACGTGGAGGATTTGGTTCCTTATGTTGTGTTGAGTGGGACTGGTTGGTCTGGTGGGGCTGCATTGTCTGCTGGCAGCTGTAGGGGCTCCTTTGGGGCTGGGATGTCTCTGGCCCCATCTGCTTGTGGGGTCGGAGCACCGCTCTGCGGCTCTCACCCAGCACAGGGCGAGGGAGGTGAGGGGTTATTAAGGAGGGATTTCTCCTCTTCTGCAGAAAGACCTTGTGGCTTCTGCTGCTGCAATGGATCCAGGGCTGCAAAGGAGTGTCTGTTCAGTGTTCCTTGCAGGGGGCAATAACAGCTGAGCAGCTCGAGCGTTCCTCTGCCTGAATTCCAGCTTTCTCAGCTTGAAGCTTCCCAGCCTTTATCTGGAGATTGTTTCCTTTTTGACTAGGGAAAGATAAAGAAGAGATGTAACAGCTGCTATTTGATGCCCACACAGGGAGATAACCCAGGGCAGGGTCTGGTGACCCTGGTTGGATCACGGAGGTCCACCAGCGCCCGGCAGCCAGATGGGTTCTGCCTGCGTCCCTTGGCTGTGCCTCCTGCTGCTGGCCCTGCCCACCTCACACGCAGGTGAGTGTCCTTGCTGGGGTCATTGCTCTTCACTGTGCTGTAGTAGCTAGCAGTTAGAAACATTCAAACTGTTGTTAGAAAGCTCAGCTGAAATTGAGACTGTGGAACAACTAAGATGAGGTAAGAAGTTAAGAAGGGGAAGGTGGCTCCCTGTTGCAATTGCTTAACGTGGGAAGAATGGGTCTTTGAATCCATCTGAAGTCAGATGAGATTAGTCCTTTCTTAAAGGACTGGTTCTTTACCAAGAGAGCCTGAAGGAATCAAACTCCTCTGCCAGCTCTCAATGCCCAGCACACTTCAGCACTTCAGCCAGGCTGCTGGTGTCTGCTGCTTGTCTGTGGAAGTGTTGCCTGTGGGAACGCCAAACTGAATCTGTAGCACTGACTGTGGGGCACCACATCCAGTCTGCCAGCTCAGCTGTCAGCATAGTCCTGGGACAATGATATCTGCTGGAGATAGATCTTGGCAAGGGTTTGTGGAAACAAAGAAAATAAGGGGTGACTCATCTGAGCCCTCCTGAGCAGACGACCTCTTAGCTTAGGAAGAGAGATGTCTCTCAACTCACTTCCCAAGCAACCAGCTTCCTACTTCAAACCCTAATGGCAGCAGGAGAGAGTAGTATCCTATCCCTACTCCAAAAATTATTTGGGGAACTGGATCCAGTGCCTCATAAAAATTTCCCATTGGCAGACAGTGTCTTCTAAGCCACAAGTGGGTTTGTCCACCAGAACTCAACTCCCATTCTCTAACTCTAGAAGTCTGGGAGAAAACTGGTAGGAAATGTCTTTTTCTTTGTTTTCTCCTGTAGGTATTGCTGTGCCCAGAGCTAACCTTGCTGAGGAGGCAAATGGCTCTTCCATCATCAAAACCACTGTGACAGTCTACTACTGTAAAAACTATGGAGGAGAAGAATGCAAAACATCTGATTACACAGGCTTTGAAATAATTGGCAAAACAGAAAATGAGACATTTTCGAATGAAAATATTAGTCTGGTGACCAGTGAAATGCACATTACTATGTGTTTTCAGCAAGAAAACATGTGTCGTGATGGAGCTTATGTCATTTTCTGGGAGAAGGCCGGGGGAGTAGGAGATCCGCGTGGCATCTTGAAGTGTGAAGGTAAACTCAGCTGGGAGCCTTTGTGGTACACCAAGAATCTCTGGTTTTGGCTTGTAACCCTTCATTAAAGATCTTAGAAATGACCCATATTTATAATTAACACTTCTTATCTTTCAGCTCCCCTTGAAGATAGGAGACATAGCATCATAGAGGAGGGGAAAATCTGCTGTGAGACAGAGACCGATCATGCAAACCCTCACAGTGTCCTGAAGTGCTACATTGGAAGGACAGATGAGAAAAATACAAACACAATGGATGGCATCAATTATTATGGGGATCTGGGTCAGTCTTTTCATCACGTTTGTCTGCCTTTAGTTTTGAGATAGTTTTGCTCAGACAGCTTGCTGTGACCAGTATTAAAATAACTGTTCCAGAGCAGCATATGCTTAGGTTCATATCTACTGAGGTGTTTGGAATACTGATCAAACTTCATGTCCTTAGTGGCCTTTGAACTCATTGTTGACGTAGCTGAACTTCTTGTCCTTATCAAATTCCTGTGTCTGAAACACACGCTATCCAGAACCACGCTGCTTTGAAAAATGTTTTTCCAGCGTTTGCTTTCTACATCTGTTTTTTAGCAAAACAACCAACCAACCAAACAAGCAAAACTGCCCAACAATAAGATCGCTGGAAGACTTCACAAAGCTCTTCCTCACATTTTCAGTGCACAAGCTCTTGTACCTATTGTGTTTGGTTGTTTTGGATGATAGACATATCTGTCCTGGCTGGAAGTCAAGAGTCTGTTTTGAATGCTGATAGTCATTCTTTTGTTACAAGTATCTTCGTTAAGGTATCCGAAGCCATGGGCTTTTTGTTCTCTCCTTCATCAGTTCCATTTCCCATACCAGCCCTTGTGGGCTGCATTTGCTGGAGCACTAGCCCCAGTTCCTCCCAGCAGATGCTTATGAGGCGGGTTCCTATCCTGGCACACTTGTCTAATTCGTTTGGATTCATTTTCTTCTGCTCCACAGGTAATCATCAATATTTAGTCGGTGAAAACAACCAAACCGGCCTCACTGCCACACTCCTCGTTGTCGGGATCTGTGCAGGAGCAGCAGCACTGCTGTCCATGTATTGTTATTACAAGAGGCGGACCCGGAAACATCAAGGTATGGTCTGACAAAACATTATGTTCCTGTGGGTAACAAGCCTTCAGAAGCAGCCCTGGGAGTGGAAAAGGAAGCATACAGGGTTTTATTTCTGGATCTTATTTTCAAAATAATTGTTTATGAAGTTGCCAAGTGATGCTCATCATGAAAGGGATGCTTGGTCAGCCAGTGGCACAAAAAATAGGGAATAAAAGGGGAAAAACAACTGCAAGCCTGTTAGTTTTAATTCTTCCAAGTACATCTTTGCTAATGCTGGTACTTAATTACTGTTGTTTTCCTAGGACCTATCATATTGCTCGCTCAGACTCATCCAGGTAAGCATTGGCTGTTTTTGGTTTAATTATGGTAACTGTTGAGATCCCATTGCTACAGTGGGAGGAGGGTGCTCAGTGAAGGACTAGGCGTGTTCACTAGGACCACATTCAGTGCGTGCCTGTTTCCTCCCTGTATCAAAGCTACATCAGTAGACTTTAATCCCATAGCTCTGACCCTATACCCTCATGTGTCCCTGCAGTGGTTTTAATACTCGTGTGTTGATCATTTACACAGTTCTGCAGACACACCTTTACCCTGACCTACATCCTGGACCCACCTTGGCTCCAGTGTTTGCGGGAGCCTATGTACTGCCAGCAGCTGACATGGCTCCTCTCAGTTACTGAACTGCCCCATCCTTCTTTAGAACCAAATGCTCCTGTTGGCATTGCCATGGTAGTTCGCAAGATATTTGTTTAAGGTTAACTCGGTTAGAAGGTATCTATAGCCTAAGCCTTTTATCTTGTGCTCCCTTTCTAGTGAGTGGAGAGAAATAGCTGTCTTGAAGGTGATCTGTCTTACCTGTGACGGTGCCTGTTTCTCTGACTACAAGGGCAGCCAATGATAACAAGCTGAGACTGTTGAATATCTGCAGATAGATAAAACACAAGTTGATCTGTGAAAAATGTGAGTTACACAAGTGCTTGCAAAACTTAGTAAGGATAGTGCAATGCTGGTATCACTGTAGTCATGTTACTAAGACATAGAAATAAACATACTGCTGGGATATGCAAAAAATATACACCTAGGGGCTCTCTTGAGGTCCTGCTGTCTGGTGTTACGCTCACTTATGATTCTCACTGAAATCAACCTGCGCCTTTGGCCTCACAGATATTTTTCCTTCAATTCTTACCTGCTAGATTAATCAAACAAGTTTCTGAAAGCAAAAACCTCACAGCTATTTGAAATACCATCTACGAAAGAGAAAAGCTGGGCCTTTAGGCCAGCAGCAAACCCCTCAGCAATGAAGCACAGCCATCAACTGAAGAAACACTTGTCATTTTCGTAAATGTGCTTCCATCACTCCCAAGCATTCCTTGAGGACTGAGATTGCCAAAGATGTCCAGCGCCAGGTCTTCACCAGCAATGCCAGAAGATTGCTGGAGCTCCTGTCCTCTCCTGGTGCTTGGCTGAGGGCCACCATCATCACAAAACCAGTGGCTGGCTCAGCAGCACAGGCCTAGAGCAGCCCACTCCTCTCGGTGGACGAACTGACAGAATCAACCACTCAAACCAAAGTTCTTCGGAGAACTGCATCTGTACTCAGGAGAAGTGTGTGTCGAACCCTGCGACAGACGTTCTATATAAGTTTTCCATGTCACAGTGCAGTAGCATGGCTGTGGTTCTTCATCCTTTAGCTCCCAGGTGGTCTCTGCATTTACACAGGAAGGCATTTAGTGAGGTGACTGATTTGTTTAGGGAAAGAGGCTTGGCCTTCAAAGCAGATGTCCAAAACCTAAATTGAAAAGTTAATTGTGTATGACAACAAAATATATGTTAATAATTAAATTTAGAAATACAGAAAAGTCTTTGTTCTTCTATTTCACTCTTATTTGACAGAACAGTCTAGTACTTCCCACAACCCCAGCCATAGCAGTGGGGGCTTTACCTTCCTGCTGACCTAAAGTAATCTTAACTCAGCTCTCTAATGTGGTCTTCTAATGGAAAAAAAAATGTCTGCATATATATATCTTCATGTTCTTATGTACAGTGTTCAAATTGATGGTTGATGCTGTGCTTTTTTTTTGGAGACTCTCTTTTTTGTATACCCTCAGGTTCTGCATTCTTTGGGAAAGGGACAAGAAGACATTTGAGAACTTACGTTGTATAAACTTGAGCGATTCAGATTTGATAATGAGCAGATTTAATTTCTAATCTTTAACACTAGTTGGAGCCAGAGAGCGGGTCAAGTCTCGAGAATCAAGGTTACCTGCACGATTCTGCCCAGTGGCAATTGTTCAGCTGTCACGAGATGCCATCACAAGCTGGTCTTTGTGGCTCACCCAGGCACCTTCCTTTCCATTTCTTCTGCCTTTCTGCTAGCTATTATGCAGCTGTGATACTGAGAGGTGTCACTACCAGTTTTGTGGCTCCTGGGCTCTTTTTTCCTGGTAACACCAATTATCCAATGTGTTGGAAAAAAATAGCTTTAATGATCTATGCTTCTTGCTCTGAGCAAATGATTTATGCTGCTTTATGTGAGCTTTTACAAATCAACATATGCATGCAAATATACATTTCTTAAATAAAGATTGATTGAAGATACCGGGCAGATTGACTCAGTAAATGGCATAATTTGAGAACTGTAATTTTATTTTCAAGAATGTTGTGTTCTTATAGAATTGTAAAGGTTGGAGAAGACCTCTAGATCATCTAGTCCAACCATCCACCTACCACCAGTATTGCCCACGAAACCACATCCCTCAGTGCCACATCTCCATGGTTCCTGAACACCTCCAGGGATGGTGACTCCACCTCCTCCCTGGGCAGCCTGTGCCAATGCCTGACCACTCTTTCAGAGAATAAGTTTTTCCTAATATCCAAGCTGAACCTCCTGTGGCTGAATACTCATGACAATACAATGTCAGCTTAAAAACTGGCTACTCACTGGTAACCCTGTGTTGATCATATTGCGTTTTGGCTTGTTCATCTCATTGCATTCCCACCTGAATCTGGGTTTCTTTATGATAACTGATGAAAATTTCTCAGTTTTTGAGCATTCAAGAATTCTTTGGGAACACATTTGTCCCCTATCCACTCGCAGAGACAACTGTACTGCAAGAAGCGCTTTTCATCATTATCAGGGACAGAGCAGGAGCAAGCTGTATCTGAGATTTCCTTTTGCTGATGGTTAGCAGCTACAGAATGACATTCAGTGGGAAGCCAGAGCCACATGAGAACGACATAGCGTAGAAGCATAGAATACCCTCAGATGGAAGAGACCCACAAGAATCATCAAGTGCCACCCTGGCTCCGCACACTACCACCAAAATTTAAACCCTGTGTCTGAGAGCAATGTCCCAATGCACCTTAGTCACACTGCTACGGCAGTGGGAGCACTGATTGTCTGTATCCATTGTGCTGAGTGCCCACGCTTCCAGCAAGGCTACCATGTGTGATAACATCCTTGACATGGCAGGGTGAGGAGCAGCTCTGAGAGCACCTTTCCTCAGTTGACTGCAGTGAGACGTGGGTGCTTCTATTCACAGGTTAGGGTTTGTTCAGCTGCAAGAAACTGTGGGCGTTACATGTGTGAAGTCAAAACCTCTGTTTATAAATCTTTCCCCCCTCCCTTAAGTTGCTGGGGAGAGGGAGCTACTTTCATTTAGTAAACTGCTGGTGTAGCTGGAAGACAACAGGCCAAGTTGAGGCACAAGGCACTTTCTTTGGGTCTTTAACTCATCAGTCAAGTTAAATTGAGAAGATCAGCTAAAAAGACCTTTGAAGATGCAGAAGACGTCCCCTCTCCCATTCGTGCATCTCTTTCTTCTGCTTCTCCCATTCTTCCCTGGCCAAAATGGTACGTACAACATAGCTGCTCTTACATTTTGCAAGATTAAGTATTTTCTTCTCCTTTCTTCCTTTCTTCCTTTCCTTCTTTCCTTTTCTCCTTAGTTTACCGTCTGGATAATTCACCACTAGCAAAACCAGGTGGAACTCTGAAAAAACAAGCTCTGAAATTTTAGAATACATTTTTAGAAAAAAAAGCAGAAAAATATTCTACTTTGAAGTTCGGTTTCCTAAACAGAAATAACCCTCCGTAGAAACAGTGGAAGTTGTTTTCCTAGTAATTCAGTGTGAATTGTATCTGTATTTCAAAGCTGACATGTAGAGCCTACTACTGGATAGAAATGAACATTGATATTTGGTATGGATGTGATCATGGAAAGTGTAATAAAGCCTTACTAGAAAAATCAGATGTTGTGTATTGTAGCTATTGAGAGCACAAGCTGGAGGCACACATGGGGAAAACAGGATGTCTGAGGGGAAGAGATGGAGGAAAAAGATGCCTCTAAACAGCCAGATAGCTCTTTTTTTTTCCCCCCATGATCTCAAGTCTGTTTTCATTGATAATAAGTGGAAAGGATGGTGACCTGCTAAAAAAATCTTTTCCGCAAATCAGCATATTTGAAACGAAGATGCTTTGAAACTGATGGTAATATTTAGAGTGGTTTTGTCATTCTTTAGCTGCCTGTTGTTAAGGAATTCATACTGATTTCTGCAAATATAATTTAATTCTTGAACTTCTTTTTTTAAAACTCTAATTTTTTAGAGAAAATGATTGATTGACTGTGGCTGCTGCCATTAACTACCTGGGTTATTACATCACATAAATGGGATTCAGCTTAGAAGTGCTGATTTTAGGCTGATGGGGATGAGTTCCTGAGCTTTCTTTCCCAGGTTGTTAAGTCGGAACACTCTGCATTTCTCCAGCCTTCTCCATTGCCCAGTTTCTCTGCTACTTTGGAAAGTAATTGCTGATGACTCATGGATTGCTTTAACTCTCTAAACATAGGATGCAGAATGTCCTTTGATCTGGGCAGATTGGATTAACTTAGTGTATCTAAATACAGATGATGGATGATGTCGTCTATCTGTGTTTGACTTCTGTGATTGTTCCCTTATTAAAGTAAGTTGTTTTAAGTATGTAGGGTACTTCAATCAGCTTATAAACACTGAACACTCAAGTCCTTCTATACAATATGCAATACACTCTATTTCATTTTTCTCTTCTTGCTTGTAATGCAACTTTCTTTACAAGTTTGCCATTTGACCTCTATTTCTCACTGTTCACTCTGTAAGCACTTCTTGTTCAGTTTCTTGTTATTTTCAGGTCATTAGAGAACTTAAATGGACTCCTTATGTGTATTTATACCTTTGTTTCTTAATATAGTCTGTAGTATTATACCTTCTGCTGCTCTCTTCCTGACAGGCTACATTATCGAGTTTCCTGATTTCCTGCTAAAGCTTAATTTTTCTTTGAAATCCAAAGTTTTCTTCTATTCTCTGCTATTTTGTCATCCCTTTGAACTCCAGATTTAGATCCTCAGCCACCTCCCATTACTGAGCTCAGTTCAATGCGCCTTGCATTTTAAGAGCTAATAGTGGGAACCTATATAAAAAAACTAATTTTTTTTGCATGAGTGACAGAAACCATTTTTTGGGGGGCCAAAGTCTTTTAAGCTTTGGGAAGATACTGAGTCGCGCAGGTCAATGGGAACAAAAGGCACTGTAGGGTTTAGGACAGCCAAAAGTCTATATATAGAGAATAGCAAGACTAAAGTTCAGGCTTACAGCTGTTCTGCTGAGAGATGTAGTTATATTTGCAAATTAATATATATGTACATCAATAAATCTGATATTACAATTTCCATTGCGTTTCTTATTTGTAGGTGAAGAAAATAAATATATTGAGTGGTCAACAGACATTATCAGTGTTTGGGAAGGAGACTCCGCTCATATAACTTGTTCAAAGAACAGTTCAGAAGTTGAAGTGGGAACATACTTGAGGACTAGAACGCCGCCAGCCAATATTGTATATGTTTCCAGCACGAATACATCATATATTCATCCGGATTTTGCTAATCGCACCAAGTATTTAAACGAAGAAACAAATCTCAAAATCACTGTGCACAGTGTAAAGAAATCTGATTCAAATATCTACCTATGCACGAACTATATTAAAAAAAATGGCTATCATGTCAGGCGTGAAGGGAAAACAATTATTATGGTCGTGAAAGGTATGATGGTTCACTCTATATTATGAATTAATAAACACAGAGATATATTTTAAATAAAAGATTGGGGAAAAAGCATAGACGGAGGGACAGTCTAACACAGTGTTACAGATGCTTGCTCAGATAATGTCTTGATTTGAAAGAAAGTGTAGATCTGTTCCTTGAAAAGATGAAGAAAACACATCAGATAGAACATTACCAAGAAAGCCCCTAAAACATCAATGTGTGATTAATTTAATCCTTGCTACAGATTTTCACATGAGTCAGAGGCATTACTGCAGAGGTTTGCAAACAGTGAGAACTCATAGCTGTTCTCACAACAGTCTGAAAAATCTGTATGAACAACTGGCAAAGCAATGAACCTTTTTCTGGTAGCAGCCTTTCCAAATCTTTTTTGTTTTTACTATTCCAGCTTGAATGACAAAGCAACAATCAAGAGAAAGCTGATGCTAGGTGCTGGGCAGAGTTTGTGAGCTGAACATCAGTGGATACAGGGATTTGTGTTTTATCTCTTTCTAGAGAAAACTTTCCTGTTCATAGTCATTTCTGGTTAGGAGAAGAATTTTTCTGTCTTTAGAACTTTCTTCTTTTCTTTTCTGCTCTTCTCTTCCCCTTCTCCCTTTTTAAATTTTTTTTTTCATTAAAAGAAATTTTTTTTTCATTAAAAGAGTGTTGAGACTACAATATTCTTCAGAAGATTATTCCCAGATATACCTACACTTCTGGTGAAACCCTCTGACCTGAAATATCTTTACCAAAAATGACAGAGTTTTCTTTCTTTCCAGTCCCCAAAGCATGCAAAAATTAACTTATTGCTGGATCAGTAATGGTCATTTAAATCTACTTATCATGTTCTTCCTTAGCTTCTCTTTTCAGACTTCTTCACTGTGTTTTCTCAAATGAATTCCATCTTGTTGGCTATATACTGTTTCTCCAAATTATGTTCTAAAATTATCTTTTATACCTTTTCGATTCTGAACCTCTTCTCTGAAATGATTGCAACCTTTCCAGAATTATCATTGCACAAAAGTGATGAGTTGTCTTTATTCTCTCATCTACATTGTTAACGATATCATCAAAAGGTGCAGAGTATACTGTAAGCGTGCAGAGATGTAGCCTTAAAAAAAAAACTTTTTATCAAAACTTCTGTGCTTTGTACTTTTCTCTATTTGTTCCCTAGTTAGAATGCAGTGTGTTGTATGTGGTAGCCATTAATCTCTCTTTTGTTTTCAGCTAAAACCAATGGGGTCATTGAACAGTCACCACTATCTGTCAGTACTCGACAAGGGGAGTCTATCAACATTACCTGTGTGCTGAAAAACTCGCAAGAAGATGAAGCGTTCATCTTGCTCAGGAATCACATGCAACATGAAAAAGTGTTGTATGTTTCAAGTCAGAACACTTCTACTATTTTTCCCACTTTTGCTAATCGCTTGGAGTATTCAAAGCAAGAAAAGAAACTAGTGATAACTCTCCACAACCTACAGAAAAATGACACCGACATATATGTATGTGCTGCAACACTGAAAAATTCCTCTGTCTCAGTGAGCGAAAGTGGCACCATGGTGCTGGTTAAAGGTACTGTTTGTTTAATCATAAATAACTGTTGACATGCTAGAAAAGAAAAGGTGGAGTAAAAGCTTGCAGAACTTCAGGCAAAGCTGGCAGAGCACTGCTCCTTGGCCTGACATTCTGGGAAGGTTTGAGGAGAGCACTCAGACTCCTCTGCACCATTGTACTCCAATTCCTAAATAAGCACTGTGCTTCTACCTGCCACTGAACCAAAAGGAGATTTTAAAAGGGGAAACTGACTATCATCACGTATCTTAGCAAAGAAAAACGTCAAAATCAGACAGTAATCACTTCACTGTGTGAAAAGTCTGTCTGTTTTAGAAAATGAATCAGTGCTTTTAGCATCAGTTCTATCACCTTAATGGGACATGAATGTCTTTTAGAAACCATTCACTACATGAAGTCTTTGTGTTTAAAAATAGGTAATGCTAGGAAGTACAGAACGAGCCCTCAGGCATTTACTTAGAGCACCAAAGATAACAAAGATGATCTTGTGCACCCTTATTATATACTGAGCAAACTGTAAGCGTATTTTACAGAGCCAGGTTTTTGATCTGCAGGTTAGTGTTGTAACTATTTTTAAGATGAAAACAGCAGTATAACACTTGATCTTGATGTTACTTGTGCAGTTTATCCCTGTGCACTGGACTTTGATGGGATCTTTGAGCAATTAAACTAAGGTTTACACAGATGCTATGAGTTGTGAAGGATCTATTTGCAGTCTGCAAAAAAAGATTGCGTTCTCATTCTTTGCTGCTGGTCACAATTGTGCAACAACTCAGTAACTCGAATTGGGGAAAATGACAGCTGCTCATCAAAGCAGTGAGATGACCACCAGATGAGATGTTAAGTTATTCTGATATGGATAAATTTAGGTTTTAGAGAACTGTAACCCTTCCCACTCGCACTGTTCTGCACATTGTAAATAATGCAAATCACAATAGCCTCTTTTGTCTGTACCGCTTGCATCTTTCCAAGCTAGCTGTTGTGTAATTCTTACCTACAGTGGTGGAGACCTCTGTATTACTGTGACACTGCAGTAAAACATTTTCTGTTTCCATTATGAGCATGTGGTTCTGCTTATGATCTGTGGTACAGAAGCCATCACCTTCACAGAGTGCTCCTCAGTTGTGGCTCACAGTTATCACTTGCCTCTGGGAGGGAATCAGAGGGAATGACAGTGAGACACTGACAGGGTGACAAATGTGGCTGTGTAGTATGCTGATCCCATCTGATTTCCTGCTGACCAGAGCCACCCCTAGACCTGAATAATTTTTCTATAATAAAAAAAATCTGCCTCTCCTCATATTTATACTACTACTAACACAATTTCACATGCAGGTGAGGAGCAGACAGAATGCAGTATAAGTTCCTTGGCCATCTATGTTCCTACCATCGCGGCAGTGCTGCTGTTATTTGCACTGATATGCTACATCTTGCAACATGTCGATGTAAGTATGCTGTTACCATGCAAAAGCAAAACTGAATCCGTGGTGAGTGAATAGGTGCCTTTTCAATTATAGTCAAAAGTACTGTATTAAATAGCAATTGAGTCAAGCAAACAGTTGATAAACCTAAGGCTTTGTATTGTCTCCTCCTTGCCCTTGTTTAACGTCTGCAAGCTGTAAGCTTTCGAAGGTAAAGAATGTCTTTTTATGTTTCTGCAGCATTTAGTAAACTATGAGATAGTGGTTGCTTTTCACTAGGGAAACTTGGGTAAGTTCTGCAGTCAACAACACAGCCATGCATTTTATGTATTTCCCCAAATGGGGCAACTCTTTATTCTGCTTTGCTTCTCTTTAATTTGTTGTCAGCCATGACAAGAAACTTCATTGGGATTTTTTTTCATCCATTTTTTTTGCAGAAAGTGCCCAGAATTTTACTTTGGTAGGTTCTTATATTCCATAAACAAACAATGTTATCAGAGTAGGATTCACAGGTCAGACTCTTGTCCTGTAGCTTCAGTACAGCTAAAAATGTTAGCATTATATCACTGTGGAAAAGCCAAGGCTGTGGGAACTGATATCTTGTGCAACAAACGTTAATTTACAGATAAGCATTATTTATGTTGGGGCTGCAGTTACATCGAAATCTTGAAGGAACTTTTAGTGGGATTGCATAAGACTGACAATGCAGGGTGAAATGATTAGGTCAGAAGTTTCCACCTAAATCTCTAAGACATCATTGTATTACAAGAGAAATTTAGCAGTATGTTTTTTCACAAGCAACTGGACTACTAGGAGGTAAGCTGGCTCCATTTCAAGCTCTCTTCTGAATGGCTGCTTGCTTTGTTTTGCAGATGAAGAAGTATTTCCAGAAAAAGAAAATAAATGTAGTGTATGAAGATATGTCTTTCAGTTCTAGAAGCAACACCTTAGTCAGAACTAACATGTATGCAACTGACAATTAAGCTGTTGTGAGCTGGGACCACGCGTGGATCGACTGTTACTTTTCAGGTGTCTCTGAGAGCTGCCTTGGCAACTTGATGTGGTAGTTGAACCAGAAATGCTATTAACTACCTTCTTGAGCGGAAGGAAAAAGCTGTCTTATTTCCGAAGCTGTTTTTACTTATTTTGACCACTTGTGATATACCTTTTACTTTTTTATGTATAGAAAAGATGGAGAAATGCATGTAACCTCCATAAGTATTTGCAGCATGGTGTCGAAAGCAGTATTTTTGGAGTGTACATTTGGCTATAGGCAATATATGAGATTGTTTCTTGGACTGATAGATAACCCTTACGGGGAAATTGGGATGGTTTGAGATGTCTGGTTCTGAGCTTTAGTAATTGCTCAGGAAGGCCATAACAGGCTTGATTAAATAATATGTAATAGATCCATGTACAAATGGAGTACATCTTCCTTGCAGATGTACTTCCTTCCATGTGGATCTGCTCAAGAGCTGTGATAGCTAACACTTCTCACAAGTTAAAGCAAATTCTGAAGAGAATTCGCAGACTTGGGAACAGAGTGCATTAGCAGTGAAGGGCTAGAAATGTATGGGTTTAGCTATTCCAAGTTTAGAATGGTCCAATAAAAATGCAATCAAATGTAGCTATTGAATTAGTGACCATGTCGGAGACATGGCATGGGTGGGGTCAGTATCAATATTGTTGACATGCAAAATGATTAGACTTGGCACATCATGGCATTGTAGTAAAGCAGAAATACGTGACAAGATGGTGTTGCCTCAAACTCGAGGTGTCTTAAAAACCACACAGCAGATTGTATTTCTCCAGGCAAGTGACTTTAGATGGTACAATACAGGGTTAACTAATCTGGGATAAAACTAATGCCTGCATTCCAGCCTGGGCATGGCTAAGCCTGATCCAAAATTTCTGTTAAGGGAGAGTTTAGCAAAAACTCTCATCAGCTGTACCTTTTAGTTGGTAATGATTTCAGGTGAGCACAAGTCTCCACAGCTGAGGAAAGGCAACAGCTGCCCCCAGGAGTGTTGGGTTTTGCAGAACTGGGTCAACAGTGGAAAGACAACACTTTACAATTTTGCACGCCCAGAAGAATATCAGTTTGCCTAGTTAAGAGGCAGGATTGACAGGAGTGGCTTATGGCATCTGAGGACACGCTAGAACTGGAGTCTTTCTTCATTGATGTGTCTGTTTATTTTTTGAGGGACTAAGGTTTGTTTGCCATCCATGTGTGTGCTTAGCTGGAGTTGAGCCAGGCACACGAGATCTTCCATGACAAGTCTGCTGCTTGGGAGAAGTCATTTCCTTTCAAACATCACTCGTAAAATGCTGTGCACCAGATCCGAGGGGGAATCTGTTCACCCAAATGGCTGGTGGGTCTGGATTTCCCTTGTCGCAGAGCAGTGTCTGTTGACTGCAGATCCTGCAATTGTCATGTGGCTTCACATGGATAAACTGATACCTGTGATCTGGGCTCTGGGGTTTTACGCAGTTACTTGCTACTTTTGTACGTGTATTAAAGACTGTTTCATGTATCTTGCAAATGAATGCTAGATATTTAATGGACGGTTTTGTGTAGATTATATTTTAAAATGGAGTGAAAAAAGGCTTTTTTTTTTTTTTTTTTTTTGCAAATTACACCTAGCAGCACTTCAAATAAAGCATTACAATCATTTTCCTCTTTACTTACAAAGTCTTTTTTTATTATTTGTTTTAAAAATCACTAAATCGCTCATCACTGAACTAAACACAGAAGAACACTCTGAACGTTGTGTACTCGCGCAGTCCTTTAGTGGCAGGTAAGACAAGGCTCCTAAAATGCCTGAAGAGTCAAATGGTGTTGGGGAGGAAGTGGCACATCCCTTGGACAGCCCGTTGTCATGATGGCCATGGGGCTTGCTAGATGGCTAGAACAGGAGATGGCACCCTGCCACTGTGGGCTCTGTTTAATGTTTGTCTTGTGCCTTTGCCTGCCTTGTTGCAGGATTGCTGAAGGAAATTTCAGAGGAAAACAGGCAAGGTTTGGGAATAAATTTGCTATTCGTGTTCCCACAGTAAGCACCTGAGATGGGTGGCCATTTTGTGAGCTGATGACAGCTGTGGATGAAGGGTGCACAGTGGCTGCCAGCACTGCGCTCGAGGTGGGCACGGCTGTGGGGTCGTGTGGCCAGGCAAGCGCAGCCCCAGTGGGGTCCCGTATCTCCTTGTGGGTTCTAGTGCCCCTCAGTACAATATTGTCCCCAGCCCTGCAGCAGGCCTCGTTTCCATGGCAACAGCACAGGGCCTTGTCCCAGGGACAACTGGAGCCAGGATAGAAAGCCCTGACTCAGGGCTGGAGCAAAGCAAACTCTGAAGGACGAGGGAGGCCTTACAGCCACTTCTTCTGAAAAGAGAGGAGCACCTTGGCGCACCCCAGAGCTGCTTGAAGAGAACCGTCATGGCTGTCAGAGAGGAATGGGTTCCTCCACTTTTGCCTGTCTCTGACAAGCTCAGCTCACATATGGGCGTACATGTTCTACAAATTAGATACTGTATGGGAATTGCTAAGACACGGCCTGAACCAATGATTGAGCACCTGGTGAAGGGACACAGCCAGTCCTGGGAGCACAGGTGAAAGCAATTCATCTGCATGACTGGAAGGAGTGGAACCAGGTTCCAGCCCTCCCTAACCTCATTTAAAAGCTGGCTGCCACAAGGGATGGGTTTCTACCTGAAGGTTCCCTCTTTCTGGAGTGTTTGGTGAGCCCTGATCCTTGGGACAGGTAAGCAAATTTTTCTTTCTTTGTCTGGATTTTGTCCATCACCCTTTTTTGGGGGGTAATACAGAACTGGTTATCTGCCATTGCCCTTTCCTACAGATGCCAATCTGCAAACTAAAGTGCCTATGGTCTGTCATGTTTTGTCACAAAATCTGCAAGCTGTTTTAGGCTGCTTCCTCTAGCTAAGAGTCAAACTAGTGAAATGCCTGAGAATATTCAGAGGGTCTAGTTGATAAGATCTCCAAAATTGCACATGTGAAATGGGATCTAACAGGGCCCTGCTGGAGCCAATGTTAGGGTTATAGAAGAGGCTTTCCTCCAGAGCGTGCCTGCCTGGGAAGGATAATAATGCCTTACCCTGCTGAAGTTTTGAACCCATCTTTGTCTTGTGTGAATGAAAGGCTTTGTACTTCAGGGAAAAAAAAAAAAAGGTAGGGGTTTAGAAGAAAAAGACATTTTGCAGGGCACATTTACAGAAAGGTGCTGTATGAAATTTCAAGATAAACAAAGTGGCATTTAACACCAGGTTTCTGTAGCAATGCTGTAGTGCAAACGTGACCACAAATGTGGAGTGGAAAAAAAGAGCTGTGAAAGAAAACATTGGAGGTGGTTTCTTTGGTTTAGTGTACATAAAACTAAGCAAACCATAGCTGAAGGAAATGAGTGTGATACATAGTGTGACATTTCTTTAGTTCTACTAATGTGAAGAGGTAGAAAAACAAAACACTCAACTTTAACTCAAGCAGTAGTGAATGAAGTGCTCAGAAAGGCCTGCTGGGGAAATAAGCTCAGCAGCAGTCGGAGGACAGGGTTGAGTGTTTGGGTGTTTGAGAGGGTGCCAGGAAGGTGTGCAGATACAGCAAGGACTCAGAGCTTCCCTGGAAGGCAAGAAAAGTATATTTTCCATCTCCAAAGCAGATAACAGTATTCTGGGGTTATCCTGTTGCCTTTATTGTTGTTCAGTATTCTGTCTCTGCTCTGGAGAGGTATATATTTATCAAGGAGAGGCAGCAGATGTGTTACAGAGCTCTGAGACTGTGCCAGTAGCTGCAACATTGAGAATAGTATCAGATTATTAGAGCACTTCTCTGCCACCTTTCTAGGGCTGAAGGACAGAAAGTGCAACTGGGAGCAAAGGAGTTCCAAGAGGCAGAGCAGAGAGCTGCCGGTCTAGTTTGAGTTTACCAAACAGGAATGGAGAAAACAGAGGCAGCTGAGGAAGGTCAGTACATGAGAGGCAGAGAAAACATGACAGGCAAGGCACAGGCCATGTCAGAAGTGACTCAGGGAACTCCATAAGTATGGAGTTGACTGGGCCGAGCTCTCAGGAAGGGGAGGGCTTATCAGAAATAATCCCTGGTTACTCACAAAACTGGAGAGAGCAGCCAGCATGTGTGAATTACTTGTGGAGTTCATAGATTCAGTGAAATTTAACAAAGGAAAGAATTTTAACCTTTTCACTAAAGCTCCTCTGACACACACTTGCTTGAAATCAGATGCCAAGCAAGAGCACGAGGAGGCTGTTAAGCAGGATGAGTGATCTGTGATGGAGAAAAGAGTTGGCTGTCCATATGGCAGAGTCCTGCTCTGTGCTGGGAGCTGATGGATCACCTGCCACTTCCAGGCAACCACAAGGACAAGTAAAGGCCAGCACTGTGCTTTATTACTCCTTTCTGTTAGAAAAGAAGCAGGAGAGCTTTGCTTTTCAGACATACTCTTTCTCTACATATACGGCCTTACAACTCTCAGACAAGCCTTGTGAGACACCACAAAGACCAGTTTAATTGTCTTGGTTTGCATTTGCATTATGTTATCCATGATCAGAGACATGATTGACAGCAAGTTTGTAGGTAAATGACATTTAAAGTATACAAGTATGTTCTTATGTGTTTTTTAAGGATAGATGGTGAGATCATGTGATGTCCAAATGTCCATGAAATAAATGTATTAAGAAATGTGATCTCTGTAGATATCTCTGCTACTCTAATTTGCGTGCATTAGTATGCTCGTAGTGCAAGCTCTTCTAGAGAGCCTCCTAGAAGTGGAAACAGTCGGTGACCAAACTCTTAACAGCCTTTGGGCTATAGCTCCTAATTTGTCAGAGCTAAAATGAAAGCCAGAGGCCTTCCTCAGAGGGGCATTTGTTTCTTCCTTGCAGGAGCTGTTTAGTAAATTTAAGTGTTGCATGCAGAAATAGATGGGAAATAGTGCTACTTCTTTCTTAGCCAAAACAGGAAATAGAGGAGAGTTTCCAGGAAGTTTTCAGCTCACAGAAAACTAAATGCCAAACCAAGGCTTTGCAGCTTGGACTTGTTCAGAATTAGGCAAGCTTGGAGGTATCCATCCTTGAAAGCATCATTTTTTTTAATCATGTTGTCTCTGTTGTCCTGGCTCTTCTTTGTTGGGAAATCTTACTGCTATGATCATGGCAAGTTAACAAATTGTCTTTGTTCGTGTGGCTGGAGGCTGAGATGGGCTGTTCTCCCAGTGCTATTATTCAGTGGCAAGCTCTAACACTTGGACCTGAGGGCAGAATTTTGGTGGGAAAAAAAAAAAGAGGCATAACTGGTTGTAATTAATTATATTCAATAGTGACTTGTCTTCTTCAGCTAGATTCTCTGAAACAACTGTAATGCCTCAAGATAAAGATTGTGGTCTTTGTGGTAAAAATGCAGAAGTCTGGGTGCTGCAGAGATGCTCAAGCTGTTATATTTTACCTGCTGCTTATCGCTGCTACTGGGTGGGCTCTCAGCAGTCTGGCTTGTAATCATCCAGACAGAGAGACTGAATGTTCTGGCCGGACATTGTGGTTCCTGTATATTAGAAAGCTCTCCCATGCTGCTGCAGTGGAACAGAAAAACTGCCCCGCTGACCCCTCTCTGGACTGGGATTGCATCAGTGCTGCCACTGTCTGTGTTCTGCTCTGTGTTACAGCTGGCTGTGGCCATTAGGCTAGTTGATGGAAACAGCCACTTGGAGGGCCAAGGTGTTGCAGACCAGCGCACGTAGAAGATGTTCTCTGTGGCTTAGTGGTGAGCATATGTCACATAATAAAAAAGAACCACATATACACACCTTGATAGGCCTCCCAGGCTTACCATGGCCCCATTCATCTCTACAGCTATTGCAAGCTGGGAACAACTGCAGTCCTACTGGCAGTGGTCAGTGTTTGATCTGCTTGATCTGCTCAGAGTGTTATGCATTCACTAATTAAACTCATTTTCTGTCTTTTCAATTTAAAGAGAAGTTGAGGCACTAGGTAGCTGATGCAACTGGACCCAGGTCCCAAGGCAAGTAAAGTCAGGTGTTAAAGTAGTTTTAATTCCTGCATGTCATGCAAATCTACCAACATAAATAGGCCTTTAATATTTCTTTTCTGTTATTATGTGGAATGATGTAGAGAAGGGTGGTCATAAAGCCACCAAATATTAAGGTTTGATCACCACTGACTGTCCTGTCCAACAATCAACCCATCACTACCATACCACTGAATTGTGTCACTCAATGCCACATCTACCTTTTTCTTGAACACTTCCAGGGACAGTGACTCCACTGCTTTTCTGGACAGCGTGTGCCTGTGCCTCACCACTCTTTCTGAGAATAAATCATCCTAATATCCAACCTGAACATCCTCTAATGCAACTGAAAGCCTCTCTCAGCCTATCAATGTTACCTGGGAGCAGACGCCGACCCTCACCTTGCCACAACCTCCTGTCAGGGAGATGTAGAGAGGAATGAGGTCTCCCCTGAGCCTCCTCTTCTCCAGATTGAACCAGCCCAGTTCCCTCAACCGTTGCCCATAAGACTTGTGCTTCAGATCCTGAACGGCTCCGCTGCCCTTCTCTGGACATGCTCTAGGGCCTCAATGTCTTTTCTGAAGTGAGGGGCCCCACACTGAACACAGCACTGAGGTGCAGCCTCACCAGAGCTGAGTACAGAGGAATGATCCCCTCCTGCTCTGCTGGCTGCACTATTTCTGATACAAGCCAGGATGCCATTGGCCTTTTTGGCCACCTGGGCACAGTGCTGGCTCATGTTCAGCCAGCGTCAGCTAACACCCCCAGATCCTTTTCCTCCACACAGCTTTCCAGCCTCTCTGCCCCAAGCCTGAAGCAATGCCTGCAGCTGTGACAAAATGCAGGGTCCAGCACTCAGTCTTGTTAGTCTTCATCCCATTGTCCTCAGTGCATTGATCCAGCCTGTCCAGATCCCTCTGTAAAGCCTTCCCACCCTCAGACAGATTGACACTTCTTCCTGGCTTGGTGTCATCTGCAAACTTACTGAGGGTGCACTCCATCCCCTCGTCCAGGTTATTAATAGAGATATTAAACTGGGTCAGTGTGATGTGGCAACCAAATTTTTCAGCTGTAAGTTGGCATCACTTCAAGTCCTTTTCATGAAGAAGTTCAGATTTTTAGATTGTTCATCTACCTCCTAGTACGTGACTTAAAGAACCTCCTGAGTTTGCACCGTGCCTTATTTTCTGTGCAGCAGAACTTCTGGCATGTGCCGGTGGAAATGTTTGTGGGTGGCTGTGCTCTGTTCTCAATGGCTGGTGACTGGAACATTTCTGTTCCAGAAACAGGACCTTTGATATTAGAGCAGGGATTTTGCATATGATATTTATCACCACTTGTTACCTCTCCTGTTTAGAGGAAGAGCCTTTCAGTGCTCAGGCTGCAGCACTTTATAAGGGCATTTCTACACTATGCCTGTATGCCTTTCCTCTGCATGTTGCTGGATGGCTGTGGCAGCTTTAACTACCTTCTGAGCTTTGCACTCTGACCACAGTTAGACCACTTCTTAGGTGTCATTATGCTTAGGTCTGGCCTGCATATTGTGAGCGAGGTATTGAAGGGTATCTCAGTATGGAGTTCATGTATGAATGAGCACTGCCCAAAGATTGAGGCAACAGTGTGACCTTTCACAGGGCTATGCATCTGCATAATGTGTTTGATCCTGAGTAAATCCAGAGGCCTCTGCCAGGCACTGAGCACCAGCATGCCCCAGTTACACTGTTGTCAGTGCCTGAGCTTACTTAAAACCATGTGCCTTAACTGCTAAGTAGATGCACTTGCATGACTGAGCTCCCAGTCTGACTGTCGAAAAAGTACAGAGAGGGAAACACCACAGCCTGGAGTACTGAAAATGAAGCTGCTGAAGAAAGAGATTAAATACGAAATCATTATTGCCTGCTCATTTTAAGCAGAGCTATTTTAGTAATTGAAAACTGGTAGCTGGGTGGGAAAAATCATGTTCCTACGTAAATTGCTATCTGCCTGCTAGGATTAAGGAGCTTCAATGGTCATGTTTCCAATGTATTGCTCATACGGGGATATAGCAAAAAGGATATTTGTTGCAGTACTGGGTACTTCCAGGTATGAGCCCATGACTCCATAAACCAATAATTTGAAATGGGAAGGGTTTTCAAATGCTCAGTTGATTTAAAAGCTGTGCAATTACTTTTTGAAGCCACTCGTGCATGGTTCTGCTGTGCATTCTGCCTGCTGGCCCTGGGCTTCTTAACTGAGAGCACACCAGGCACTCTGAGCTGTGATGTGATGGTCGTGCTCTGCTGCTGCGGAATGGCCTGGCTGCCTGAGCATCCCAAGGTTCATGCTATTATGCATTAAAACCATATGAAAGAGGTTGTTCGACTTGAGTCATGTATGAGCCACCGTACAAATTATTTGTATCTGCCTGGGCAATGTACTGCCAGCTCTGAAAAATTCTCTATTGGTGGAAGTTGCTTTTTCAAAATAAATTTTAGGCGTGCTCAGCTATATATCCCATTTCAGAGACTCAGATTTACTTGCATTATACAGCTAGTTATAGAGAACATTTCAGACCAGCAGCAGGCAAGAAATTAATTCCCTACTTAAGGTTCCTTGCAGTTTAAGTGGACAGGCTTTGAGGCACAGCTGAAGCTTCCTAGAGTTCCCAGGGATTCACAATATAAAAGGGAGGCATGGAAGGAAGCAAAGCTGATTTGTTTGAACTGATAGCCATGATTTCCAGTTAAGTATCGCATTTCTCTTGGTGGCTCAAAAGCTGGATAATGCAAGTAATAGAAAAATGTCTTCTGGTTTTGTCCAATACTTCTTTCTTTGCTTTTGGGAGCCTTTCTGGCTATCAAATGCTAGAAGTCCTGGTAGAAATAGCTGCCTTACTGCCTCCTTACAGCAGGCTGTGGTGTTCAGTGGCAGAACTCAATCAGAGAAGTTCATGAAGCTCTGCCATATTCCGGCTGTGGCTTGGACTCAGGAAAACAGTTCAGCTCTGTAAGCTAACCTGCTACACTGAGTCATATACAGAACATGAGCTTGTGCAAGCATCTATACAGAGAATTTTTGGAGCTGAATCAATTGTGATGCATTGTCAATGCAAGGAGGCTCTGGAAAAAGAGGGGATTTTAATAACCTTGAGATGTTTGGAAAAAGCAGCAAGTGAAAGTGCTGCCATGCACCGAGGAAGATTCATCATAGTAGTGCTGAGTGCTAAATAGTGCTGTGCTCATTCACTTGTCAACAGTAAATCCAGCAGCTAGCATTGCTCAGAGCCTATATCATGTGTAACCTGGAAGTGGTCTCAAACCGAACTAGCAAGAGAAGAAGGTGACAGTATCATCTCTTGCAGCTCTGTTTTGTTTTTGATAAAACCTGGCACCCTGCATCTTGCATGACAAGATGTAGCATTCTCTTTATGACTTTCATTTGTTGAACAGGTGTCTGAATTAGCCCCTAAGGTCATTTTATCCCTTTCAATTATACTGCAAAGCCTGGAATCAAAATGGCAGGTAGATGCAGCACTGGGACAGTTCTACATTGTAGAATAAAGTGCTCTGTGAAGCTTATCTTAGCAGTGAGGTGAGTTTGTGGGAGTCAATAGTTGGATCTTTCTCTAGTTGCATCTAGTTTTCCTCTGCCTGCTTTTTTATGTTACCTATTTCCTTTGCAACAAAACAGGAGGTGTCACTAAGAACCACAGCAACAAGAAGTGTTATCTCTGAGCTTCTTCAGTTTGCTACTTGGAACTGAAGTCAGAGCTGCCCTGAGTGCTACCAAAAAGCCTGGCCAACTGGGGAGAAAGGGAAGGAGCATTGTTATGGTGAGATCCCTTACAGCTGGAGGAAAAGGAAATACCAGAGGCTCTTAGAAGGAAATCTGTACTTAATACTCTGTGGTTTCAAATGGTTTAACTGCTTTCACAGATGGGGGGGAAAAAAGCAAGAAAGTTTAAAAGATTTTAAATAAGGAATGCTATAGTAGCTGGCACCACTATTTAACAGGAAAAGCCTTGTTCACATATTGGTGTTTGATTGTGTAAGATTATACATGCTTTTACTCTATCTACACCGCTTGCCACTCCTCCTGGCTTCCTAATTAATGAGGGAGGGAACTGTCTGTGCTTAAAAAAAAAAAGGAAATGGAGAAAGAGACATTAGAACATCACCAAAGACATTTTCAAGGATGCTAGAGCAGTAGTAATAGGCTAGGGCCAGCAAGGAAGGTCATAATGTGGATTTTGAAATGTAGAGCTAGAAAGGAATCAGAGGTGATTCTATCAATGTGTCTGCTATGGAAAATAATTAGAGATACCTAATACCAGGTTTGTCTAACCTGTTCCTGCAGGCTTTGGCTGCTGGTGTAATCCACACAGTCCGTTCTAGAGTTGAATTGTCCCTGTAACTTCTCTGACCTGGCTCTGTGCTGAAAATGTAGTGTGGTTGGATGTGACAGGCAGTGCAGCTATTCTGCAATGTCAGCCGTAGGGTTTGGTGCAGAACAGGGCACTTTGCAGGTGCTGCTGCCTGAGAAGAGACAAACCTGTAACAAAACTTGCGGAGAACTGGTGGGAATGCAAGAGCGGTTGTACGAGTTGAATTAGAGATGTGCAGCTTTCATTTAATAAGACAACATAATTCCTGAAATAATCTAGGATAAAGCAGATAAATGCATTGTGTGGGGGGGGTGATATGCAAATAGGGTTGGGGACAGACCCATCCACCTGCAGGGGACATCACAGTGAGGAGGATGTGCTCCCATGGTTGGACAGTGACAAACAGAAGCTGACATTTGTGCTTTGCCATGTCAATGGCAGTGTTTGAATCTCTGGAGCTTTCCTCATGTACATATAGACACACGTGGATGTGAAGACATGCTCTTCACCTTCCATCCTGCGCCCATTCCTATCAAATATTCATCAGAGGAAGATTTCCATCTGTGCATTTCACATTATTCAGGCTCAGAAGTATTTCAGTGGCTTTCATGTTGCCTACAGGATTTAGATAGCAGGGATAAAACAGAAGTTTCTTTAATTTTGTGCATTTAGGATTTCCGCTTCATTAAAATTCTTCTGAAGATTAGTCTCCATGATAGATCTTTAACTTGCAGTCTTCCTCCCAGGAAAATAATGCCCACAGCAGAAAGCAGATGAACCCACTCCAGAGAAATCTCTGCAGTTCTACCATCGGCCACGGGTAGATAATGTTGGTGGCTGTATTTCTTTTCAATGCTTGCCTTACCCCACAGGGACTGCATTGAACCCCACTGTGCAGTGGAAGCGTGCTGCTTCTGCGTGCTCCTCCAGGATCAAAATATGAGCGCTCTTTTTTGAGTAATTTTCTGAGGTACTGTACAAAAAAAAACCCAGAATATTGAGCAGATTTGACCTGAGTTTTAAACTGCTAGTACTCAGCACTTGTTTTTACATGCAAAACTTTGGTTTATATGTTAGGGGCCTGATTTTTCAGAGACTGCAAAGCACCTGAGTTCTTGCTTAGAGACCAAGGATACTTCTGAAAGGCAGGTGTGTGCTATTTGCTTCCATAGAACTTGAATTCTGATTTGGGGCCAGAAAATATGGCCTCAAACTTACTGAGCAATATGATGATACTGCTACTCTTACTATCATAGAACTACTTGAGTAGGAAGGGACCTTTAAGGTCATCACGTCTAACTCCTCTGCAATGAACAGGGACATCTACAGCCTTCTAGGGGAAAAAAATCTGTAGCACATCATTCTCTGATAGGAAACAGATGGGTGATGAAGTGACTGCATTTTCAAAGCTGCCTTGCTCTGAGGAGCCCCCCTGGCAAAGGCAGGTGGGCTCTCATTGCAGGCTGCTCTGAGGAGCTCTTGGGTTATTTTGTTAGTGCTTAGCAGAATTTTCTTACTCTATCTGCTTATGCTGGATTCTGCTGTGATTGTGTCCTACTGGTTTTGCATTCTCAAATCTTACACTCATTTATCAAAAGTGTAAAAAAAAAAAAGAGCTACTCAAGTGCTTTTAACACTCAGTAGATAATGCAGGTTGTGTTTTTTGATCTGAAGGAAGCAGAAAACTATTAGAGCAATGTTTGTTTTCAAACCACAGGCGAAAGATAGCAGCTTTGTAGGCTGAACTGCGCAGCTTGTGGGCGAGCACCAGACACCAGAGCCTCAGTGACTGTCATTAAATCTCCCCTCACAATGTTCCTAGTCTACCTATGTATTTGCGTGCAGGTTTGGAAGATGGTGTTATGAATATCTGTGTGGATGCAGTAAGATTTTGTCCGTGTTCCTTCAGCCAGGCTGATTTTTTTGGAGCCTGCAGGAGTAGCAGGGTGCTTGCTCCCAATCCCTAGGAGCTGCATGTTGGCTATGGAAGAGCACAGCACTTCCTGCCTGGGCAGCAGTCCCTTTTCCAAGCATTGTTGGAGGAGCTGGAAGCTCCCCAGCAACACTGATGTGTGTGGGAGGGGGTGAAAACAATGCAGCAGCTTCCAATGGCTTGTTCCTATTAGCCTTTTCATGAAAGGACTTCAGTATTCTTTATGCTGAGATTGGAAGAGACTGTTGTTAATTAAACAATTAGCTGTTTAAAATGTATTTATTAAGGCTTAACAGCCAGGCCACAGATATGCATCAGTTACAGAGCCACAATATCTGCAGTAAATGTTTTTCACCCCATAATCAAGTATGGCTTATTAGGCAATGCTGGGAGAACAGTCATAATAAATAGAGTGGGTAAGACTTGCCTTTATAATTGAGATTTAATCAGCCAACTCTTGTATGTTCATTGAGTAATTGATTATTCTACACATTCATCAAGGATTAAAAACGCAGTGGTAGATACGCAAATCCCCTTGCATTAAACACATCTGAAATTCTTGAATAGCATTTAATGCTTATTAGCATTCTGATTCAATCTAAATGACAAACACATTGGAGATCTCACTTCTGGTAGGCTGCTTTATTGCTGTTTATCCTTTTTTTTTTATTTCCCAAGCTAAATTGCTTGTGTTGTTGCTTTGGAAGGAGATGCTTTGTAGGAGATGGACAGAAACATGCCAAAGGGGATCGAACCAGGTAGCTCACTCATTCTGGGAATGTGCAAGATGTCATCCTGGATTGGCTATCAGGAAATGTTTCTGTGCTGGCTGCTAGTGAGCAGACTAAACCGGATGGAGCAGCCAAACAGGCTGGAAGAAGTGGTAAACTCTCCCTAGGTGTCTTAGTGCTCTTCATGATCAAGCAAGCAAGCGAACAAGTCCATGACTTGTCTCTGTAGTTTCTACAAATGTGCATGTGTGCAGCAGGCTCAGGGTTTGCAAGAATCAGCACAAGATGTCCCACTGGCTGCAGTGGTTGCTAGAGAGAAACAACCCTGTGCATACTGGGGGGGACATCTATCTGAGGAAATCAGGTTTCCCTTACTCAAGGCATGCTAGTAGACAGGTTATTTTTGCGAAGGGTTAAATAAGCATGGCATGAGAATGAGAACATGAAACTGTGGGTAGTGATGACAGCTCATTTCTGAAGTGAGAAATATGCCAGACTAATATTCCAATTTAAAGTGAAAGCAAAACTTAAAAAAGCACCCAGGGCTGCACCTTGGTAAATCCACTTTTGCAGCTCATGTAGTGTCACAGGCAGTGCTGGAAGGAAAGTGTAGGGCTGTCACAGGTGGGGAGCACACTGAGCTAGTAGGTTTCTGTAAGAGTTTAGCTGTGTGTAGCAGAGCAATGGTAACAACAGAAATATCAGTATTTCACTTCTATGCCCTGATAGACATCAGTGATGCTTGCTAGATGGTGATGGCAGGAGCCAAGCCTGAATCTCTCAGTGCTAGGCCAATATGCAAAGTTAATTTCTGTACTACCAGAAGTGGTTGTGGAAACAGTACTTTCCAGTTTTTACAACTCGCTGCAGGGCAGGTCCTCTACATCTGCCCTCTGAGCCCCTTGTCCATATCCTGAAAGCCACTTTTCCAAATTCCAAGAGTAGTGAGCCAAATGGCTGCTGTGCAGCTTTTGCAATGCAGGCCGCTTGCTGTATTTTCCTTGTCATGATGAATTTCTTGCTAATTTCAGCTTGGACACAAGAGGGTGATGTTTCTTCAGGAATTTGTTTGCTGTAAGATGTGCAGGCTTCTAGGAGAGCATGGTTCTAGACAGAAAATAACCTCTGCAATTTATTTTTGCAAGTGGTAGGGCTAGCTTTGCACTTGTTTGACATTCATGATTTGCAGCAGGGCTGTGGTGCACCACTGGTGGGTGCTCCAGAGCTGGGTGGACACTAGGACTTGCTGTCCAAGCTGCTGCTCATCTCCAAGTGAATGTGCTTGGGAAGCTGCGAAACCATTAAATTTGATTGCAGTTTTTCCAGGTTTTCCTCATGTGACAGAAACCCTACTGAGGACACCTTTCTTCACATATTGTCGGAGATGTGAGCTGTTGCCATGTTTCTGTGGATTGTGGCAGTTCCCACCTTGTGCACTGCAAGTGAGACACAAGAGCCTGGGTGCTCACAGCTGACTGCTTCTCACATTTAGAGGCAGCACAGTGCCAAATAAACTGTTTCTGCCCCGGGCTGGGATTACAGTTCCTGATTTAGAATGGAGCAATGCTGAGAGAAAAGTTGTCATCAGGATGAGCACATCCTGTTCCTGCACATCCAGTCTCACTTGCAGCCTGCTGGTTTGGGGAGGTAAGGCTGGGGCTGGGGGTAGTGGTGGCTCTGCTGCTCAACTCCAGCCCATTCGTAGGCCTAACTTAGAGAGAGGACTTATGTTCATCTTTGGAAGTGCATATAAATTCCATCTGCTGCCATGAAGCGTATAGGAAGCAAATGGCAAACACCTCTGCCACCCACTTAACTCTTGTTGGCCTGCTCTCAAGCCTTGGATCACATCTCTGTGCTGTTGCTGCAGGTGATCCTTCAAGACTGGTTTGGTTTGGTCCAGCAGGTCTACCTCTGTGCTTAGATTGGAGACCCTGCTTGGCTCAGGAGTAAAAAATAAAAACCTGAGCTTCCCTGGGAGTAACTGAGAGATGCTCAGTTATGGCTGGCTTCTGGACCCTATGTGCATGAACAAATGGAAGGGATGGGATTTCTTAAAAGAAGGTCTGGCATCAGTGACAGCTGTTTGCCTCCCACCATATTTTGCTAAACCATGTGCCTAAAGCCAAACCAACCTTTCCTTATAAACCAGTGGCAGTGAAGGATTCTGAGCTGGAAAAGTGATTTTGGGGTAAATTCTTTAGCCATTTTAAGGACTCTGCAGCATCTCAGATCCTGTACTACAAAGTTCCTCTCATTGTGTCCTGTTCAGGGCATTCATTTTGAAGGATGCAGAAGGACTGCCAGGGGTCCTTGCTGTGCCCACAGAATTGTTCCTCCCTATGTGAACAAGGGTAATGCTAACTCTCACCCAACTCTTCCAGCACAGGCAAACATGGATCTGGGCTGTCTCAGAGTTGCTCTTTGCCTCCTCTGTCCCACAGTTGTGCCCAGGACCAGTAGTGTCTCATCCTCTGACAACAGCATCATGATGAGCTGAATCTCTGAAGCTAGGGACTGCTGGATGCCTCTCTGGATATGTAATCCCTGCACTTGGAACCCGCATGAGCCTATGCAAAGCAAATTACTGCAGACTAAATATATGTTCAGGATGTGTTGGAAGTTGGCAGTTTAGCTGCCTGGGGTAGCCAGGGGAGGAGGAGGGAAATGGTCAGCTTTCTCTTTCTGTTGCACTGGATGATGCACGGAGTCCTTTAAAAGACTTTAACATGGTTTTGGAAAGGAAGAGCTGGAGGAGATTCAGCTGTAAAAAGCTGGATGGAGGCTGAAGGGTGCAACGTGCCTGGGAATTGTGAGACGGGATCAGCAGCCAGCTTTGATCAGAGAAGATGAATTTGAGAGCAGATTCTTTCATAGCAACTCAGAATGGGGATTTGGCACCTCCTGATGAATTGGGAGAGACGGACTTCTGCTGTGACCCGTTCCACGATCACAGTTCACTTGTGATCCTTTGTATGAGTTATGCTGCGTGTTGGCAGCAGTTCGTGTCCTCAGAAGAACACAACCAAAATAAAGATCAGTTGCCTTGCCTTTTTTTACTGTAACTAATTGCTAATGTTGTTACAGTGGAAAGAATACTTTAAAACTGAGTTGGACCTTTGTATTTTAATTGACTTACTTTTGTGTTTCACCTGGCTTGCTCAGAAATTAGAATTGACTTTGCTTACTTTTTCTGTTCAGAATCACTTTCTGGCCCTTTGCCCAGACCAGAAAAGCCCCAGGCTCTCCAATACTGAATGCAGACTAGAAGTGGGGCCAAACTATTCTCTAAAATGTTCTGCTTTGGATAAGGAGATGGCTGTAATTGATTGAACTTTTCTTTTACTCTTCCATAAGCTCAAAAATCTAACCTGATGTCACTGGGGAATCTTGAATTTTTGTCAGTGGGCAGTGATTTTAATGGTGAGTCATGATTAAAAAAAGGGGAATTAAGAATTCTTGTTGGTATTTTGAAAGCAAATGCCCACCTGAACATTTTGTTTCTGCAAAGTTGAGTATGAGCCTCCCATGTTGGGTCTCAAGGTTGAAGTAACTTTTCCAGCTGAGCGCTCTGCCCATGCACAGTGCATTAGAATCACAGAATCATTACAGTGGGGAAAGACCACTCAGATCACCAAGTCCAATCCCAGCCCACCCCCACCATGCCCACCAACCATGTCCCCCAGTGCTACATCTCCACATTTCTTGAACACCACCAGGGACAGTGACTCCACCACCTCCCTGGGCAGCCTGTGTTTGCTTCAACACTCCTTCAGAGAAGAAATCTTTCCCAGTGTTCAAACTGAAAATCATTTCTTTGATGAATCACACTGGTTGTACTCGGCTTTCTCCTGTTACATGAAGAGAGGGTGCTTTGGCTCAGAGCTCATTCATGGAAGAGAAATGTTTGATCACATTTGTCCTCACCCTGTAGGTAGAGAGGGTATGTCAATAGATCTTATTTGAGGGCTTCAAAGATAACGCGCAGCTTCTGGAGCGCTGCTCAGGCTGCCTGCTATGTTCCCTGTAAAGACCACTCTGCAGTTGTACAAAGATCACTTTTGGGCTGTGCTTGTTGGGTATCCTGGAAAAAGGCATCTCGATCACCCCCACCCACTCAAAGCCATACCATCCATAGGCATGGCAACTCCACTGCTAAACCCTCTCTAGAGAGCAGGCATCCAATCATGCTTTGCTGAGTGCAGTGAGAATGTGGAAGCAGCTGTGTATGCTCAACAGACAAATCATGGAGATAGTCTTAAAATACTGTGGGTCAGATGGTATAAATCTTGCAATGTCACAAGAGCTGTTCAGGCTTTATCATCTGAGTCTTGATTTCTGTGTTCACCTGCAAAGTTCCCCAAGGTGACCCTGCTCTGGCTCTGCTGCTGGCTGACCAGGTCTTGTTCCACAGAATATCATGCTGTCTCCATCAATGCACGTATATGCTGGGTTCTGAGGGCACTGTCACATCTGTGCTGTCAGCTTGTCCCCATGCCCTTGCAGAGATGCAGTCCTGGGGCATGGAGGATGCTGTGTGCTGGTCCATGGGGTGGATTTGTGCTGTGCTGCAGGCACGTGGCTCAGCACACTGCAGTAGGCTGGGTCAAGTGTGCTGTAGGTGGTGGTAACAGCAGAGATTGCAATGCTCCTTATGTTACAGCTTTCCTTAGGCTATCAGCCAATTTATCTATAGCTGAATTTATCTGCCTGCTGGAACGCATTGAGCAACTAGTTATAAATGATAGACTTTGCTGATGTTGGCATTTCTTGTGTTGAAATCTTATGCTAGTGCTGTTTTGCTCATGTTGTTGCATGCTCACATATGTGGTTTGGTCTCCTTCATATACGCAAGTTTAACTTCTGAGGGAGGGACACCTCCTGTGTAAATACACACTGCGTTTAAAATGAATGTGTTTTTACAGGGTTAGTTCCCTTTCATAAGTGAACAGGACCACGCTTGCAGCCATAAATAATTTTAGACTTTACTTTGCTTGCACTGTGTAGGATAGAAATAGTAAACTGATATCACACAGTATCTCCCCAGATGGCTAAGGGAGCAACAAGAAACTTTCAAAACCTTAAAAAAAAAAAAAAAATCGTGGTCTTTTAAGAACAGAGCGAAATGGTTAAATAACAAGAGTTCCCCTTGCTCTGAGTGGTGTAGTAACCTAGACACACCACCATGCAGTTCCACCTTCGGCCAGTAGTTTGGGGTGTATAACAGCTTACTAACTTATTTTCTGATTTATCTGGCAGCAATGGATCAATCAGGAAAACTAGAGGGTGGGGGAAGGGCATGAAGATCCCATAGTTGCCGCGTCCCCTGGGTTTTGTTCCCAAGGGCAAGTGCTGATGAGTGTTCCCCATTTTGTTTCTTCCCTGATTAAACTCCAAAATCAAACCAAAGGATGCAGGAGAAAAGGGTTAAAGGATTAGGAGGTGGTCTTTGAACTGCCATGTGGCAAGGTAATGAGGTATGAATTATTAAAATGATTTCAATTATAACTGGCAGCCGCATGCACTGCTTTCTTCCTCTATTTAATAAGATAGGTTTGCAAGTGCTTGTGGCTTCTTGGAAGAGGCATATCCTTCCAGAAATGTTAGGTGTGTGTGTGTGGTGTAATTTGTCATGGGGCAAGCTGCTTCTGTGGTTAGATAAGTTGAAGTGTCAATGAAATGGGCATGGTTCAGCAGCAAGACAAATGTGCTGCTTGAAAACCTACGGGGATGGATTGCTATCATGTTGCTAAAAGGCCACAGGTATTAGCAGCCTCTAAATCAGCATGGTGAGGCACTGGTCATACATTATTATTAATTAAAAAAAAAGTTTTGGCATTAATAGAAGAAGCAGTATTTTCATTTTATGGTTGGGTTGTTGTATTTTTTTTTTTTACTTGTGCATACCTTGCTCTGCTCCTGAGCGCTGGGTGCATTGAATTCAGATTTGTAGGCAGTGACTGGGCTGATTTATGCTCAGCCCTTGTGAAGACAGGCACCACGCTGCTAGCTGCCTTTTCCGTATTTCTTTGTGATCGAAGTGCCTTCAGAAATAGGTGTATTGCCAGCAAGAGCTCCATCTGGCGACTGCTAAAAACTGTGCACTGAAGCCTGTGTTGGAGATGAGAGCGAGCAATCTTAGGCCTGGTGCCTTGGGAGGACCCAGGCAGCCACAGGGCCCAGCCACCACAGGTCAGGTTGCAGGGTTTGCTGCAGCTGGGGGCTGAAGAGATGATAAAACCAGAACTTGCTGAATGTTTCAGAATGATTGATTTACCAGATCTGAAATTGCCTTTGGTACTCATGGATTGCTGGGTGGGAGGGCAGGGAAGAACTGAATCCATGTGAGGCTCAGATCGGCAAGTAGATAGTGAAATCCTGAAGCTGCATCTCTGTGAGCAGTTCAGGTAAACCATTCCTTCCACCACTTCTCTCCGTACCAAGTCTGCTTCTCCTTAGAGTTCAGCTGTACTCTGTCCTGAAAGCTGGCTGCTGAAGACTGTTGCCACATGAACGTATCTCTTGTTACTTTGTGTACTCTCTATCTTAATGGAGAAAGAAAAGTGAAAGCAAGAAAGTAGCGTTTCTACTTTGACTTTGATACACGTGGATCAGGGATCTGAACCCAGTTGGAATCATAGAATGATCTGAGTTGGAAGGGACTCTTAAAGCCATCTGATCCACTTCCCTGCAATGAACATGTACAGCTCAGCCAGGTGCTCAGAGCCCTGGCCGGCCTGACCTTGGGTGTCTCCAGGGATGGGGCATCCTTTGCTCATTACAGAGACTCTGAAGTTCAGTAGTGGCTGTGTTAGTGCATTTCCCTCTGGGGGTCCTTCTGATCTGTAGAGCAGCCTGGAGAGGGCAAGATGACAATGAAATCCTGAGCAAAACTGAATCCTTTGGGCAGGGAAACAATAATAGGAGGCAGCACCGTGCCCGCTGCCAAGGCTGGGAGCAGTATGGGGCTGCAGCCAGGCTGAGCTGGCTGGGCACACCATGAATGAGAGCCCTCTGCGGGCCTGGCTGGTGCCATTGTTCGCAGTCACAGCAGGCAGCCTCCAGCCTGCTCCGCTCGGAAGTATGAGTTATTAAAATGTAACAACAGCAGGAAGGCTTTTGCACTAGCACTTACACAATATTCCTTTTATAGTTCCTGCTCTTTTCCCCTCCTTGGAGCAGAGCTGTTTTCCTTAGCCCCTGGGTGAGATGCGGGCTTGCTGGTGCCATGACCCTGCCGGCAGGTGACCATTTATTTCTGCAGCCTGGGTGGAAATGGAGGCTGGAGCCCCCCAGGGTTCCTGGATGACAACTGACTTTTTCCAACCCGGTTCAGCACAGCCTTGCTTGGAGCTGATGGAGGCACAGAGGGAGAGGAGGGAGCAGCATTCCTTGCTGCTACATTCACGTAGTTCCTGGCAGCAGTGAGCTCCGAGCTCCTCCTGAAACCGCTCCAGACTCTGAAATCATCTCTATTAGGAAACCATTCATGCTCTAGCTGGATGGAGCCCTATGTGACTCTTTAAAGCCCGAAACCCACTGAAATGCTGGTGGTGGTCAGAAGCCTCTGCTGCAAGGCTGCAGGGTCAGGGTTTAGGGCCAGGCCTGCAGCGAGAGCAGAGCCCTCTGTTGTGCTCAGGCAATGGTTTCCCTGCATAAGCCTGTACTTCCTAATGGTTAGTACAGAACTGGAAGCAATCTCCAGCTCTATTTGCTTAGTTACCCTTAATGCTGTCCCTTTCTTGGCTGTGCTTGTTCACTTTATCACTAATGCTGCCATACAGCTCTGAAAGATAAGAATTGCCTGCAAATTATAAGCATCGATGCTCCAAAAATAATTATAATAAAAAGCCAGTTTGTAATGTTTAGGATATTTTCCAAAAATGTAGAAGGTGAAAATAGATATTTAGGCTCCAAGGGGACCTCCTGCAACAGGACTGGGACTGCCAATTGTGGAACTTGGAGGGCCTGGTGCATGATGAGTCTCCTGCTACCCGCAGCCCTGGTATGTGCTCCCTCCTTCTCGAGTCTGTTTCTGAGTCCCTTTGAGAAGGATACGTTATCCCAGTCATGCTGTTACCTGCTGAGCAGCAGCAGGCTTGTTTCAGTGCTAAATTACCTCTCAGCTTGTCTCTCGCAGTGATGATTCACTTTGATTGATCAGCTCAAAGCTGGGTGTGCAGGCAGCCCTTGTGCTTCAGCACTGGCACCACTGTGCTTTGGGTGAAGCTGATTTTCACCCTTAAAGCTACTGCATGTTGCAGCTCTTCTGCCTGTGAGATTTGTTCCTGCCACTGTGACTGGGGAAAATCCCTTAGGCCCTTCTGGGGCTTTCCACGTGTCTTTGTACCCTGCTAGTTTGGAAATCTTGGACTAAGCATGAGCTTAGGGCTTGTTCATGTATGGCTGGAAATGAGTGAACTCGTTTTGAGAGGTTGGTCTGTCCACTGCCTGAAGACTTGTGTGGCTATTTTAGTCACTCATTGCAAAATCAAAATTGTCCTTTTTAATACTGAACTAAAAGACATAGATGGAAGATAAAGAGCAATGGGAAAGAAAGCAATGTCAGTGTAAGAACAGAAAATAACAGTGAAATAGTCCTTAGCAAACATGGAAGAGAAAAGATGTCATTGATAGATAACGCGGGGTGACTGTATCACAGATAAGCCTGCACCGGGTTTCCAGGAATACTGAGTACTATATGATATAATAGTCTAGGACTATCACCATAGGTCTGGGCTAAGCAAGCTGCTTTCTGTAGCTCTTTTCTGCCTCTGTTTTCCCACCTGTGAAGTTGGATAATAGTAATTTCCTCCCAAAAGAGCTGCAAACACTAGCTAGAAGTTGCAGCGCCTTATGGCATCAAGGAAACAGTGGCTATTATTACTCCTTATATTTTTTCAACATTCTGCATAAATAATATTTGTTTGTTTTCATTTTTAAAACTTGGAATCGATGCCTGGACCAAACTAGAGCTGGAAGCTGAGAGGTACGAGGAAAGACATCCAAAAAGCTCAGCTTGCTTTGTATGGGACAGAACTGCTGAGGCTGCATCACTTGCAGCTCTCGAGCTTGGTGCCAGCATACAGAATTCCCTCCTTACAGCTTTTCCATGTTGTGTGCCAAGTATCCCGCTCTTCAGTCTGTTATAAATCTTCCCTAATTCTGTAATTGCTTTGGTAGCGATTATAGGCAGGCTCTTGTTGATCCTTCTGTGGTTTTCCTTTATCCACGTTTTCTGTGGGCTTTTATTTGTTGTTGATTCTCTTTTCCAGTTCCTTTTCTCCCCTTTTCCAGTTCTAGCAGGCCCCATGGCTTTGGTTAAGTGCTTCCCTCCAAGCAACAGGCAGAGCCCCTCTGCATCTGGATCTGCCTCTCCAGAGCAGGGGAAGGGGCACCTTGTGCCTTTACTGCATTTGCAAATATGGAAAGCAAATGTGTGAGTTCATGCACTGAAGAATATGCTGTGAATCAAACTGGGAATTGCATTCAGGGATGGATTTATAAACGATGGCAAGCAGACGATTAAGCACAGCTTTAAGCGTAACTGTACTGTTCTCTAATTGTCTATGGGTGTCTCTAAGCAAAAGCAGTTATGAGAACAGTAAAATGATTGTGCCTCTTTGCTTAGCACAGGCTCGCGTTGGTTACTGCTCTGAGGACAGGTTACAGTAGGTGCTGTGTGGTCCCCTCCCCCTGCAGCAGATTTGCTCCGTGCTTTGTGCCTCCGTGCAGCACAGTGGGAAGAGTCAGCCCAACTCTTCAGAGCTCAGCACTCTGCCTCTGCTCCACTTCTCCCTCCCCAGGGATGCAGGCTCACTTCTGTAAAATGCACTTGTGCAAACAGAGCTGAATTATCCAGCCTGACCCAGTGTAGGCACCGGGCTGAGCCCTTGCCCTTGGGCCAAGCCCCTGCTTTGATTAAAAACCAGTGGTGTTCTCAGTTGGTGGCAAGCGAGATCCAGATCTTTTGTGGGCACGACTGATGCAAAGCTCGGTTCCTGCTTCATTCCTGTAGTTTCAGCTAGAACGCAGACCATAAGAGCCATAAAACTGGGTTGTACATTTGTGACAAATGGATTAAGCTTTGAGGGGTTTGAGAGTTTGACTTTGACCTGTTTTTGTTTTTCAGACTTCCAGCTTGTTCCAGAAGTGCTCAGCTGGCATTTCTGAAAGCAGCCAAGGGATTTCAGAGATCCTTAGGGGGGATGTTCCTGTACGTCAGCTCATGAAGCACTTTCAGGAGCTTTATTTTCAGAGGTGGCTGCTATTCAGAATGCAAAACTCTTATGACCTCTCACTCAGGCTACCAGAGACTTTTCTTCCACTGTATGGGTGCTGACTTCTGCTCCTTTTTGTCTGTTAATAGACCCTTCAGCTTTAATGTGAACCTGAAGTGTTCCCTTCCCTACCCATGGGAGGGGCTGTTCTATGAAATATCCATCTGATGTACCTTGCGGTTGAGCAGATGTTATCTTAGTCAAGGCAGAATTTCATTACCAAGTAATTGGACATTCTTCCTGGTTCCTCATAATTGTGGCAGGAGAAAAGAACAAAACCTGCTGATTTGATATGAGTAATTGCTTCATTAAGTTATTTGCTTCCTCACCATAACCGTCAGCCCAAAGAAGAGAGCAGCATGACTGCCAGACCACATATGACTGTACTGTGACACTGGGGCTTTGTGCTATATTGTCAGATGGAATCACAGGGAAAGGAGTTGGGAAATACCCTGCTAAGTTATATACCTCTCATCCCCGTGCATTTCAGACTGCAGAGAATCTAGCTGTGTCCTAATGGAGTGAATCAGTCCCTAGAAACAGCAGAAAGCTAATGTGTGAGGCTTTAAATCAGCACACTTGCCTTGCTTCCTGTGTCTGAGCACTGTGAATTGATGTTTAGGAGCTGAGCATCTGTGTCCTCTTACTGTGGAGCAGGCAGAAAGAGAGCTGCATTAAACCCTGGTGAAAGTGGCTCAGAACTGGAATATGGCAATATCTGAGCTGTGTTCCCCAGCAGTGGCTCACGTCCCATCTGTTCTTTGCATTTATTCTCCCTAGGCCAATTGATGAACACTGTACCCTGTTCCACAGGACAGGTAGATGGGCTTTGGTCACTTCTTCAGTTACATGGATTTAGCTGAAATGCCAGACGTAGTTTTAACTAAGAGATTCTCCATCCGTGTGGACCTGAGCTCCTCTCAGGCACATCTGGCTGCCCTATCCTCATTATTCATCACCCCAAACACACTTCATAACCCTTTCCCTTAATTTCCTCCTTGCAAGCTTGAGAACCAGGCTTCTGAATGGAGCAGGCACAGGATTTGTGCGTGCCTATGCTTGAAGCCATGGCTCAGAGGTTCTGTGGAAGTGAACTGTGTTGGATTACACCCAGGTGTGGGAGAAGCGAGCAGGGCAGTTCCAGGTCACTGCCCATCAGTCCTTGAGACCTTTGCATGCTGTGCTCTGCAGAGCCCGTATTTTCCAGGAGCGCTATCAGAAACTTTGCTTGTGGAGCTGATTTCTATCACCTCCTCAAAGATCTGGGGAGGTGTGTTGTTGAAGGAGACCAACTCAAAGCTTGGAGCTGACAGGCCCCATTTTCCTCCAGCTGTAATGCTGAATAGTAACAAGTCAGTCCTGAGCTGTAACTCCTGCTTAGATAACCTGAATGCTGTGCTGCTGCCTCCCTGTGCTGGGGAGGATGGGATGCTGGCAGAGAGCAGGGTGGAAAACTTTGCATCCCCTCTCCTAGTCATGCAGCCAGAAAAGAGCAATTGGGCAGGAGAACGTTGCTGGGAGGATCATATATAAAACAAACAGAGCTGGAGGAGATGTGGGTGGTTTATAGCCCTAGCACCTGAGTTTCCACCTCTAAATCACTCAGATACTGTTCCCCAAAGAGAGGCCTCAGCCCTGCTCTGCGCTCACCGCAGGTCTCTGCAGCATAAATTCTGCCTTCTTGTTGCTGGTCACCTGGGGAGCTCTGCTCTGCTGTAGCAGTGCCTTTTGCCTACCAGCAATGCCTGGGAGCCCCAGGGCAGCACTGAGCAATGCTCAGCCTCCCCACACCCTGGGAAAACTCAGCTTTCCTCCCCTTTTGCAAGATGGGAAACTTGATTGAATGAGTCAGTGGGAGAAGTGGCAGTTGCACAGCTCAGCATGCCCTTATGTCTAACTTCATTCTAGTCCACAGGATTCTAATTTTTTTCCCCCAGATGCCCGCTCTTTTCTTCTTTCCGTGCTCCTGGTTGCACTATGCATTGCTTGGTGCTGCTGCCTCCCCCATCTCTCCCTCTCTCTGAATCTTTGCTGAGCTCCTGGCTCGTTGCCCCAGCCCCACCGGCCGGAGCTGGCGGTGCTCGGCTCTCGCTCCTCTGCTCGCTGCATGATGTTTAGCTTGGGAGATTGCATATCTCAGTGCAGGACCCCCACGTGCTGGGGAACGTGCTTGCCTGGAGGATGCTACTGGGGGAGAGGCAGCACATTCTGCTCACAGAAAATGCCTTTTGTGCCTGCTGTGAAGCTACAAACATGTGCTGCAGGCAAAGCCATGAGATGTATCAGCTGGGGAGGGCATCACAGCTGGGGTAGGCTCAGCAGCTGCAGCCTCAGTGGGCAGGGATAGCACATGTGCATGAAGTAGGACATTGCCAGACAGAAATGAATGAGGCTGGTGCATCCTCTGACAACCAGCACCAGCACTGTGCAGTGCAGGAGTGCCAGGGTGGGATGCGTGATCCAGAGCAGGTTCCCACAGAGGCTGGGGCAGGACAGAGGGTGTGAGTTGGCATGTACACCAGCTCAGAGCGGGGTTGTCTTGCAGGGCTGGTGCAGGAGGCTCAGCAGTGCCTGTCTGTGCTGTGGCTGGGCTGAGCCAGCAGCCTGAATCCCTTGCTTTCAGGAACAATAAATTCCCTCACTAATCTTATGAAACAGAAGAAAAGCTACAAATGCCTTACCTATTTGAAGCCTGTGGGCTCTGCATTGTATTAAACATTAACCTGCCCTTCTGAGCTAAGTACTGACTCTCTTGGTAATTCTGGGGCCCAGGCAGCCAAAGAAAAGGATTCTTTGTTGGGCAATATTTCAGGAAAAATCCCTTCAGCCATTTTCTGTCTCATCATGTTTGTTTGGCCCCGCAGCAGAAGGCCGGCTGCACAATTTGCTGTTTGTGTTTGTGCAGCCAGGCTGATCAGATGGCTGTGCCCGCGCTGCAGCTCTGATAGTGGCGCTCGGCAGCGGGCACACGTGTGTGATCATGCACTGAGTTGCTGCATGTGTGCACACATAATCAGACACACATGTGCATACATCCCTATGAAAGAAGAGCAGAAACACTGTCTTTTGGCTTTTTGTAAAATACATCTCCATGAGCACTGAGCGTTAGAAGTAATCACGGTCATCAGAGAGATGTGGGCAACAACAGAGCAGCAGGGTTAGTGCTGGGAGTGGGTTCTGCTCCTGGCTCTGCCCTCGCTTGGTGTGTGAGGTGGGGCAAACTATTGTGCATTGTTTCTCCTCCATAGATTGTGACTAACAATTTCAAAAGAACTTGTGGGAAGAATCATATATTGTTACTATGGGCTTGGATATATGTTTACTTCAGCAACAAAGCTTTGGTTCAAAAGTATTCTTGATGAGAAAGAATTTTCTTAAAATCTCCTTGCTGGACACCACAGTGTTGCAGTGATAAAACAGAATCGCTGCTGTGAAGCCAGGACCAGATGGGTGCTCCTGAGCAGTGTCAGTGCAAAGACTGGGTGCTCAGCACTGATTGCCCTGGTGATTTCAGTTAGTCTTCAAATATTTATTTAAATGACCAAGAGAGGTTCAGATAATCTTTTTTTATGTTGTTTATTTTTTTTGTATGTATTGTAGAGGTGATGATCTACAGGTGAGAATGCTAACAAATACAGATGGGACCATGCCCTCACAGTCCTCCTCACCTGCTCTGTTCCTCTGTCCCTGTGGGATACCAGCATTAGGGCTGGGGCATGAAATGGTTTTTCTCCAACTGCAGAGAAGTCCAGAACCCCAAAAGCAAACAGAAATCCCTTTGTACTGAAATCCTGCCTGAGTCTGGTGAAGTTTCTCATGTGGACGGGACCTGTGCCCGGCACCTTTGTGTGGGTGAGTCATCGAGCAGGCAGTGGAAATCTTGGTTCCAATTGCTCAGTCCTTCCTTCTGCACTTTGGTGTGCTTTCAGTCACAGCAGCTCTTTGCTTTCTCTTCCTGTCTGTGTTCATGATGCCCCCAGCTTTATTGCATTTATGTAACTAGTTGTCTGAGGGGCATTTCCCAGGGGAGTGACCCGGCACATTCCTGCTCTGCTGACAGAGCCACGTGCTGAGCCCCCTCCCCAGTAACAGCCAGGTGACAGGGGGATGCCAGATCCTGGGGCCTTGGGAACAGCCTATTCCAAATGGGGCTCCCATGTAGCTCTCCCCACGAGAGTTTCACTCAACTTGCAGCCTTAAAATGAGTCGTTTACGTCTGGACTGAAAGAGGAAAGAGATGTTTACACTGCCGGGTGCTGCCGGGCCAATAATGCACTTTGAACTAGAATCAGCCAGGCTGCAGAGCGGCACTGACAGGAGCTGTTTTGGCAGCGAAGGGCCGAGTCAAAGCCGTGGGGTGTGCCGGGCTGGAAGCACGAAATTCCCTTTCCTTCCATTGCTGCACTGACTGACAGCAGCGGCTTTTCCAGGGCTGGAGGTTGGCAGCAGTAGCCCACAGCTCCCATTTGTTTTCTGAGGTGATAATGTGCAGCTGCCAGGGAGGCTGTGCCCTGCTCTACCCCTGTCCATGCCAGGAGAGTTGGAACAGCCCAGAACTGTGAGCGAGATTAGGAAAGGTGTGCGCTAATTAATGGGAGTGCTGAGCTGCCCCTCGGCTGCACCCGCACGTGTGGATGTGGCACTGCGTGTCCCCTCCCTGTCCGTGCCCGCACCGACACAAGGACTGAGCTGTGACCACGCTACGTTCCTATGAGCAGCCTGGAGGGACAGCATGAGGAAATCCATGTACTCAGGTGAGCTGCGGCTCTCTCCTCTCGGCTCTCTCCTTTTGTGTCTGGACTGGGAAAAGAACAAGGTTTCAAAATAGAAGTACGACTTGAACCAGCCCATCTCCCTCTGAGCGGTTCTGTAGTGGACAATGGAGCTGGTTTGCTGTATATAAACAGAACCTGCTGACCGGTGGAAAAGGCTTAAAGAGTAGAACAAATCCAGGGTGGCAGCTTGTGCCAGCCTTGGTGGCCTGCAGCTTGTTCGGAGGATACCTGTGCCAGCACAGGGCTGACTCAGTGCTGGGCTGCAGCTTGGAATTAGAACAGGACAGTGGCACTGCTTTGTGACACCAGCTGTGTTCAGGGCAAATCGCCATGCAGAAGAGTCCGGGCCCCAAGCGCTGTGCAGTTCTCCTCTCCCTGCTCCCTGCCCCGGCTTTGCGGTCTTGCCCTGCAGGGTGAGGGCTCCGTGCCTTTGGATTCCACAGGCTCAGGTGGGCTCCTTCCTCCCTAGCTGCTTGGGATTGAGTAACCACAGCTGATAGCTTTTCTCTGAGCTTTTTTTGAAACCTTGCTGGTAGCCTCGAGAGTTGGCTGCTGCATGATGGTGTGAACCCATGCCCTGTGACAGATCCTTCACCCCATGCACTTTGGTGCCCACCGGTGGCTCTCCCAGGTGCAGGATTTGGCTGTGCTTTTTGGCTCCAGCTTCCAGCCCATGACTGCTCCTTAGGTCTGCTTCTGCCCTGGCTCCACTCTGGAAGCTTTGGGGACATGGTGACACCATACTGGCCTCTGTCCTGAGTCACGTGTCTGGGCAGCCTCTGTGCTGAGAGCCCCTGCAGCCATGCAGCAGCCAGTAGGGCTCAGCAGGAGCTGGTGGTTTTCTGTGCTCAGAGAATCCCCCTGCGACGCCAACTGCTTGCTGTTAAATGCATCAGGGGCATCTCTCTTGGGTACACTTCTATTACTAGAGTCACTGACTGGACTGCCAGGGAGGTTTTGTTAGGATGTATATGCTGGGAACAACAGAAGACTTAAAGACATTTTATTAACACATTGTAATAAAGTTGGTGTTAATGGAATTGTGCATAGGGAAGCACATAGTGGCTAAAGAGGCCCTGGAGCAGGCAGAAGCTGTGCAAGAAGAGGTGTGGGATAACTGTGGGCCCTAAGGATCTGAAATTAAGGCTCCCTGCAGATGAGGCTGTGTTGTGTGGTCCTGAAGTGTTCTGTTTGCTTTGGGCGACTGCTGGGGTGAAGGTGTGGCACTGCAAAGCTCCTGAGGTGACTGATGATCTCTGGTCAGTGTCCATCTCCATGTCAGTACAGTGTTGCAGAATTAAGATTGATCAGCGTCTGATCAGTACCTTTAACTCAAAAGGGACTGCAGTTATATTTTGGAAACTCTGTATGGGTTTTGACTGTTATGTAGCAGCCATTTATGGAAAAAATGAAGGGAAGAATTGCATCATTGCACCGTGGCCACCACTAATCTTGGAAAAAGCACACGCAGCCCTTGTGTGCGCTGTGAAGGCTCTGCCTTCAGTCATGCTGAACTGGGCCCTCACCTCTCCTGACTCACAGGGAAGGCAGGCACTGGGTGAGTCACTTACCGCACTGGGAAGGCCTTGGAGAGCAGCCAGTGGCTTGCTGGGCAGAGCCAGCCCTGAGCGTCCTATGCATCTGATGGGGTCTTACTTGGGGGATCAGCAGTGGTGACTTCCTTTGGGAAATTTCATTGGAACCCAAACTACTTTTCTAAGAGATGAGCGTAAAGTGCTGCAGAGCCTCTAGGCTTTCTGCTGATAGAGAAATCCTTGAGGTGACAAATGAGTAACTTGTCAGTTAAAGCCTGCGCTGCTGACAGCCCTTGACAAGCTGGAAGTACAGTGCTTTGCTGAGAAGCTTGTTGCAGTTGGGATAATTAGCTGCTTCTAAACCCTTTTTGAGGGTAGGGAGAGCATCTCTCACATCTTTCATATATTCCAATTTAATATAGAATCGTAGATTGGAAAGGACCCTAAAGGCCACTCCCGGCACTGAGCAGGGACACCCACAGCTCCATCAGTGCTCAGAGCCCATCCCCTGACCTTGGCTGTCTGCAGGGATGGGGCACCACCACCTCTCTGGGCAAAGTATGGTGGAGCAGGTCCCACTGAACCCAGCTGGAAGACTTCACAGGGCTGAAGCCCCAGCTCTGTCCTCTGTTAGCACAACATCACTCTGTTACCGGGTTGTTCCCCACTCCAGGCAAGTTTTCACTTTTCTGAAGACCATTGGAGGAAGTCATTTCCCATCTGCTACAGCTCTTCAGCACATGCCACATAGGCGTGGTTGGGCTGCAGCTTGCCTGCAGATGCCTTACCTCTTCCCAATAAAGGGAGGTTCAGACCTTTGTGCCATAGCTGCAGGCATTGCAGCTCAGCCCGGCAGTGCTGTTTTCCTGGAACTTCCTGGCAGGAGGAGGGCAAAAAGATTTTACATAGCAAGTTAAAAATGAGAAATAACCACTGTTAAAGCCAACTCTTAAATGTTTTCTTTTGGAATGTCTATTATTTCAGATCCTCAAGGAAAGGAGAGTTTCTTCAGAGATATGTTTGTTGTCCTGGAATGCTATTTTAAAAGGCTTTTTGGATTCTCATTTTCCACTTCTTAAGCACGATTATGATGCCAGAGAAGAAACAGTCAGTCAGGATTCATGACATGATTGGTTTATAGGTGTTTTCAAGGGTGGTACAAATTGTTTTGGCCAAAGACTGCTTACAGTTTCAGGTTTGTAAGTTGTTGGCACACGTTGAAATAGGGATTACAGTAATTAGGGTACCTCCAGAGCCATCACGTGTGGTTGTGCCTCGCCTCAACTATGGAATCCTCATGTAGTGCTAAGGCACATACAGAGAAATGACTCGGCATAGATGAGCTAAGCTTATAGGGGAAAAAACTCAAGAGTAGCAGAATGGTGACCTGATTGTTGGATTAGGATCTTTGCCAGGCTGATACCCCTTGAGAGAGGCCCTGCATCATTCCCTCTGTGGCTTTTAACCTCACTGTCATAAAAGCTGTGAGGTGTGGCTGTAGATGACACGGTGTTTGCAGAGCCCCATTGTTGTCCCCTGAGCTGCCTGGCACTCTGTCTGAGCCCTGGTGGAACGTGCAGAGTTGTTCAGGCGGAGTTTTTCCTTAGTTCCCCGGTAAAATGTCAAGAAGAAAAAAACAGAGTTTCAATCCAACAAAAGCATTCATTTAATTAAAATTGTCATTTTTAATGGAAATATGAAATATTTTGTTTTGAGATATGGAAAAATAAAAGAGCTGTTTCCTTGAGCTTGACTCACAGATAGCTCCTGGTCCTCACAACCTGCGTTGCTGGGCGAAGAAGCATCATAAAAATAAATGATTGTCCTGAGGACTCCCAGTGAGTCCCCGGAGCCGGATCCTCAGGCTGTGCCCATTCAAACTTAGTGCTCAAAACCTGCATTCAGCGTGAGCGATGCCTCCACCAGCTCAGAGGCTCTCCCTAAGACTCTGCAAATTCTGCGTTACTTGGTTTTGAGTGGGCATTGTGATTCCTCGTGTTATTGAAGTAACAGGAAGGAAAATAAGGATTACAGAATGAACGTGTTTATTGATAACCCAAGAATAGCAGGAGGCTGGTGCACAAAGGGCTTTGTACCCTATTTCAGGATGCAGGTTGGCTTGCTCAGCTGCGTGGATTAGAAGCCATAAATGTGACCCACATGAAAGCTAGTTGATACCCAATGGCCACAGCCTCCCATCCTTGTATAAATCCCCAAACAAAAGAGAAAACAGGCACGATCCAGTTTCTGTATGGCAAACACTTGCTTATTGTTTCAGGAACTGCATCACCAATTAGTCTATGCCTCACGCTCACATTTTCCAACGAGTAAACAACAGCCCTGGTGCCAGTCATATTTACACATTCTGCCTGCTGGGTTTTCTTTCCCCAGCATCCTTCACTTATTTTTTTGCCACTCGATCCATCACACTGTACCAGTGCCTTCTCTGTCCCTGCTGAGTCACTTTGCTGCATGGCAGTCACGTTTCTGATAGCCCCGGTGACTGACGTAATATCTTCAGGAGGAAGGTTCTCCAGTGGCAGTGCTATGCTGTGGGGGGTGGCAGGATGGGTTGGGTTGGGCGCTCTGCCACTGCCAAATCTGGCTGGCATGTGCAGGCAGTGGCAGAATGTTGCTTCAGGTAGAAAAACATCCCCACATCTAGTAGGAAATCTTCCCATGCCCAATTGGGGTAAGCAAGGCCGAGACATGCAATGTGGTGTGAGGAAACCTTGCGCTCCCCAACTCCCCATCTGCTCCAAGCACAGCTGGGCCATTATCTCCTCCTGGCCATGGGGTTCCAGCTCTGACTGTGCCACCTCTTTCCCTACAGAAGTTGTGTGCTGAGAATAGTGGTGCAGCGGGAGGGAGGTAGTGCTGTTCTGGTGAGTCAGCCTGTTCCCACTCTGCAGTGGCTTTGCAATTACGGCGATGGCTCCAAGCACCCTTTAGAGATGTTATGTTTTAGAGAGGGGATCAGTGCTGCATGGGGCATCTGGATCCTGCACAGGCCCAAAAGGGGGTCCTGGCTTTGTGCTTTTAATGCAATTTTCATGATCACGTACATGAGATAGCCTCTCCCAGAGCTCAGTGGGGTTCCAGACATCTGGAGATGCTTCTAGAGCAGAGGACAGCATCGGTGTATGATGGCACCAGGAGGAGGGGAAAAGTGACTTTGTCTAATGGTGGGAAAGTGGCTGAAGGCTGAGCAGAAGGGGCTTGTTGGGAACTTATTGTTCACCCTTTAATGCTGACCATTTTGTTACAGCAGTCTGAAGTGTGGAACAAACTACCCCTGTGACTTGAACTTTTTGGGGAAGGGCAGCTTCAAATCTGATGCCCAGAGCATGGAATCGTTAAGTTTGGAAAGACCCCTGAGATCATCTAGTCCAACCATCAGCCCGTCCCCACCATAGCACTAAACCACATTGCTCAGTGCAATATGTACCCTATTTGTCAGCACCTCCAGGGATGGTGACCCCACCACCTCCCTGTGCAAATCGTGCCAGTGCTGCATGCAGCTGTTCCCTCTGTTCCCCTCAAGCACTGCGCTGCCTTCAGGGCTCCCTGGTGGAAGTTGAGCTGCAGGGGCTGTTGCAAGCTGGAACCGGCAGCAAAAGGTTTTTCTTATTATGTTTTTTCCTTGTCCATGTCAGATGAGTATTATTTACAGGAAACGGTTTGTGCAGCTTAGAGATTTGTTTAGAGAAGGAGTGCGGAGGGAGGAGTCAAAAGCGTAATGGAAATGAAAAAGGTCACAGTAATGCTGCAGAAAGTCCATAGTTTCCTGGTGTGGGAGTGCTGCTGTTCTGGAGATAGGGGACACAGCAGAACAGACTTGTTCCTCTGGTTCCCAATGGGAATGAGGCTGATCTCAATGGGTGCTGGAGGCTGCGGCCTCCTCAGCATGCCTAGAGCCACGTCCCTTTGCAGGCTGCAGTGGTGATGCCAGGGAACACTGAGTACATACGCTTGGGGAGCAAGTGGGAGTCCTATCCTCCTGAGCAGCCCCTGGGTGCGAGTTTGTTTTTGATGTTATCGAGGGAAATGGGGATCGCCTGTAGCTTTATATAATGCACAGAATAAACAAAGGAAATGAGTACACGGTGCCCTCAGCCATTACTGCTGAATGACTCAGTGGCTGAGCTGCAATGCCTGGACACGTACAGAGGGAGAAGAATAACACATCTTGTAGGGTTACAAGTCAGGACAAGGGACATGCACGCGATAGACCATGGGAGGTTGTGGGGATTTATTCAGGTGGGTTTAAGGCTGATGAAAAGCTGTGAGCCAGCACGGCTGCAGGCTTTGGTTTGCCTACAGGAGAGGTGCATGTGTGGGCATGCAGAGCAAGTGTCCTGCACCAGCACAGCCATGCAGCATTGCCCCCAGTGTCCCCAGGATGCCATGCTCTGGGGCTTTGCTTCCTGATGCTCCGTTTCCATTTTCCTTCCAAGACAATTTCCCATTTTTGAAATTAAACGCAATGTTTTTTTTATTATTTTAAATTAAAGAGAGGATGACACGTTATTCATTGCCCTCATTGAATTTCACTTGCAGCTTGGAAATGTGACGGTCCTCAATTGCCCTCATCCTCTGTGCTCTCTGTTTTGCTTTGGGGAATCTTTCTGTCCTCACTGTTCTTCTGTGCTTTGAGAGTAAAAGGAGTCACGTGTGGTGTATTGCTTTTATCTAAGCTCAATTGCTAGAAGCACCAGGAAACCCTTAAAATCCAACCTCTATGTACTCTTACAGCTCTGTTTGCCATATTGAAGGGGTTTTGCCTTTGGTATCCTGCCTCCATGTGTTTAAGAGGGCAAGTTCTATCAAGCTGGGCATAATACTGACATGTGAGGTTGAGTTGTGCCCAAGCAGCACCAAGCCCACTGCATTCTGCCCTTGGATTTCAAGCACCTATTTTTTGTATTTTTTTCAGTTGATAGCTTACGACTCTTAGAACTGCTGACTATTTACTGAATAGTTCAAGCTCACGCAGCCTGAAGGGCTGACATTACCGGAGCTAATTGTCCCTTGACGCTAATTGTCATTCAGCTACATCTGCATCTGTAAACGATTTCTCAAATTGTTGCACTGACAAGTGAGATGCTTTGGTTGGCAGGTCCCACATCTGGGCAGGGGAAGGTTGCCGGTGCAGTGCGGTTGCGGGGGGATGTCATGGCTTGGGTGGTCTTCCTCTTCCTGCTTGGCAGCTGCAGCACAAGGCTGTGATTTATTTCCTGGAGTGGATTTTTGTCAGATAAACCTCTGAACAGTGATGTGAAGTAAACTGACAGCTGATTTTTGCAGCTCATGTGGGGAGGGATGAGCTCAGCCATTGCGTGTTCGATGCATCTGCAAAGGTTTCAGCCCTCACCATGGGCTCCAGCACGTGCCAGCTGCTGTCCTGGATAGTGGCATTAGCCAGTCAGGCTTTGATATTGATGTAATGCTTTTGAGGACAAGTAATGCTGTTGGGGCAATGTGGGTATGCAGGGAGAGAGGAGAATGACAGAACTATGTTTTTTTGTTTGGTTTTGTTAAATTTATAAGGGTAATAATGGGAAAACAAAAGCCCCTGTGCTTTCTTTGTAGGGGAGAAGCAATAGTAAAAAGTTGTTTCATAATCTGTCTGGAGCCTGGATTAATGCTCAGATCTTACTGAGCCTTTAGTGCCCTTTGGGCCATGATTATAAATACAGGAGTGCCATGGCCTATGGCAAAGTACAGGTGCTTATTATGACAAGCATCTGTTTTAGACCCTTTTACAAACTGCTTCTATTCCCCGGTGGAAAGTTTGCGGGCTGCTGTTGGCACAGTTTGTAACAAAGGAGGGAGAGCTATAGCAGCTCCGTGCACTGGGAGGAAAGGAGCAGTAAGGTTGATCTAAAATGCAGCCACAGCCCCAGGAGGAAAACCCAGCCTTAGTCCTAGATGAAAGTGAAGTGTCCCCATTCTCTGCCCTGTGTAAATATTTGTGTGAAGCCCCCCCATCTATTGTTCTGCAGCGTGCTCTCAACTTGCACTGGAGATAGAGGAGATGGGGTCAGGAACTGAACCGTGGGTTCTGGGGACTTCTGGGCCAAACCTGGTCAGCTCTGCAGCAGGAAAAAGAAGAAGCATGAAATCCTGTAAGGATGCAGGAGAAAACACTGACAGCAAAGGTGAACGATGTCTTCAGAGAGGTGTGCTAGAAATAATGAGAGTAGTCAGAAGTTGTACTGGATCGTACTGAGTGGATGCAGGAAGGGCGGTGGGATTCCCTCTGAGAAGGTTGGGCTGGCAGTTGAACTCAGTGATCTTAGTGATCTTTTCCAACCTTGATGATTCAATGATTCTAAGGTAAGAGCTGTTCAGGTAGCACCCGAATCGTTTTACAGTTTTTTCTTTTTTGTTACAAGTATTACAGATATGCGGGTGGGGTCATTTGTGTTCTCTGGAGCAGCAAAGCATTTATGGATTTCTGCTCTTTGAACTCACTTCACACGGGGTTAAACATCTGCCCAGGAATTCACCTTTCCCACAGATAGCATGGGAGCCGTGAGTGGTTTGTAGGGTTGTCCTCAGAGCTTCCCTTGTGTGGTCAGGTACAGGTAGAGGACACAGGGCTCTTTGTGCTCATCAGCCAGACACCAGCCCCTCTGCATGCTAGCTCTGGTCAGTGGGGGATGCTTACCTAGATGCTTCCATAGGACCTGTGCTAAGGGATGGTGCAGGCTCCAGAAGCATCATCTGGTGGGAGCAATCCAGCGTACTGGGATTAAGTTGAATTCTAATATTGTCTAACCTAGAGGCATTTCATCCCAGCATGGGATCGTCTTCATCCTTTAGAGCACTTGTATTTCACATTTCAGATGGTGAATGAATGTTGTATCCCTAGGTCAAAACACAGCTGGGACATCAAGCTTTAGATTAAAAACCGCCTTGGCAGAGTCCCATGAAGCATCCTGGAAGCGTCCAAGCCCTGATGCCTATAGATTATGGGCAAAATAAGACAACCAAACAAAGCTCAGTGTTCTGGAGGCTCTGCTTTTCAAATCATGTAATAATAATCTTTGCAAGATTAAACACCGGTTCAGCTGGTTTTCTGTTTGTTTTTAATTCCACTTCTTATGGAATAAGCTGCTGGTGGCAGATGCCCATTGCCCTGGAGGTTACAGACAGAAACTTGGGATCTGATTCGTGACGTTAGCCCCAGGCAGGGATGGGGCTGCCCTGGCAGAGGCTGCGCTCACTGGGGCTGGAGCACTGTGGCTGAGCATTGCCTTTTCCCAGTGCTCTGCAGGCTGGGGGAGGCACCTCACAGATTCTGAGTAAGAAATATGATTATACCCACTCTATTGCTGAGAAAAATGAGCTGCAGGGAAATAAGTTGTTTCATGCAGTTTGTGGGGTTGCATCCGGGTATAATCAGATCTCCTGCCTCCTGCTCCTTGGCTAATGACTGTGCAGATAACCCAAGGTGTGCTTATTACTGTAAATGTAAGTCCTCAGTCTTTCATATATTGATTTAAAGCCAGAAAGGAGCTAATATCCCATGTTACAGAGGACTGAGACCAGGAAAATCCAAGATGGAATTAACTTTTGCCTTAGTTCAAAGAAGTATCTAAAAGCAGCTCTGAGCCAGAGCTGTCCCCTGCAGCTCTCCAGGCAGGGGCTGTCAGATAAACCACCCCATCTTCTACAGCATCTTGGGACAGAGGTGAATCACCCTCTGTAGTGCCTCATTCTCCCTATGAGGGATGTCTGAGGCTCTTAAATGTGTTATGTCTAAGTGCTCAGCAGGTGCTGCCTGAGGCTCAGATCCTGGCCTTGAATCCTCTGCTTGCCATCCTAATCCTAGGGGGCATCCTTCCTGCATAGGCAATCCCCAGCCCAAAGCACGTGGCTACAAACCCTGTGGGAGGTGACAGCTTTGTGTCACCTGAGGCAGCAGCATCCCTCAGGGCTGGGTGCTGGGGCCACTCCCATGGACCTGGCTGTGATGGAGCTGTTTGGGGAACACCTGTGTCACGTTAAGGATAGGTACCATTCCAGGGCCAGTGCCTCAAAAGTGGTCAATGTGTTTAGTCTGTACCAATGAACATCATTCTCTGGCTCCAAAACTCTTCACAAAGAGGTACTTTTGTGGAGAGGGATGCCAACAGGAAACAGGCTGAGACCACACAGAAATATTTTCCACCCATGATCTCAGCCCCTGGAGATAAAGGTGGAATTCCAACCCCTGAGCATCCTCCCTTGGCCCCTTGTTGGTCCCTCAGCCATGGCTGGTGGGGAGGTCCCACCTGGCAGTGAGCAGTGAACTGGGGCAGCTCTGGGCAGGAGGGATGGGGCTGTGCCACACAGCGCCTGCAGAGAGGGGCTCCTGGTGTCATCTCCACAGATGCTAGTGCTGTGCTGCTGGGAATCACTGATCTCCTGCCTTTCAGCTCTTCTCTTCCACTTAATCTCGTTGCTGTTAGGCAAAGGAGAGGAAAATGAAGCACATTTTCCTGTCCCTAAAGGTGAAGGGGGATCAGACTGGATCACACCTGCGTCTCCTCTCCAACCCTACTTGATGTCTCAAAATACCTGAAAACCATCCAGACGGATCCATGGCAGGTTACACAGCATGTTTTGTGACTCGTGGTGCAAGTCCGCACGCCTGGAAGCCTCTCTCATGCTGCTGGGGGGCCTGGCAAGTGCCCACGTCATGATGCTATGGGGTGTGCATGGGCTGGGATGTTCCATAGCTGCAAATGGGCCCAGGGAGAACCCAGCGCAACTCAGAGACCATCTCCATCCTGGGTGAACATGTATATCTGTGTTACATAGAAAGCAGCAGTTGCATTTTTGGTGAGGGATTTCATAGTGGAGACTGAACGTTTCTATCTCTGCGGTGAGCGACTCGTGGAAGGAATTTTGGTTTCTGCCCCGACCTCTGCCGCCTGGCTCCGATGCACCGAGCTGGCCCTGCACAATGCTGCCTTTCAGCAAGACCCACAGAATGGGCTTTGTGCCTCTTTGTGTGAGCCCTCTTTTAAGAGAGAAAAGCTTCCTTGGAGGCTGCAGGCTGCGCTCCATGCCTTGAAACGGCTTCCACCTGTGCCAGGAGTGATTTCACTGCCTCTCACCAGGACTGAGCCACATTGGGGTGTCAGGTGCTCTACCTTTCCCTGTAGGATCCTGCTCCATGCTGACAGCTGCAGGAGCCCACACAGCCCTGAGCTGCTCGAGAGCTGGCTTTGGGGATGCTCTGTCCTTCCACAAGTCCCTCTGACTTGGAAGAGGGAACTGTAAATTTAGGATTAGTGTTTTAGGATGCACTCAGGGTAGAGATGGAGTCACACTACAGTTTGTAAAGGAACCTTTGCAAACTCCAGTGTAAGCTGATCCGCAACATTAGGCACTCCAGTACTTCCTAAAAATTGGCTGAAGTTCTCTTCTAGTCCAATTTCCCCACTACAGACACTATTAAATGTAATTGTAAGATGCAAGGGAAAATATTGAAAGAATGTTACTAGCTTATGAAATTGGATTGCCTTGGCTACTTCTGGATGGATTTTATAGGGGAAAAAAACCCTCAATTATATGGATGTAGGGCTCCATGGTAGTTTCAAATTGTAATTTCCCTCTTTCCCTGACATTTAAGGACAGTGGACATTACTTCTGCAGGCTATAGATAGCTGTACCATGAAGAATGACTCAAGCGCTAAAATGTAAAACCATTATATAATATATCCTTCCTGCTCCTGTGAGCAGAGGGACGTGTTTGACACCTCGTTTTGCAGGCAGAGAGAAGGATGTGCGGAGGAGGAGAGTTACGTGCAGCAAGTCATGGCCCAGGGGTCCCTGGCTCCTCGTGGTGCTGGTGGCTGTCCTCCTGCCCACTGCTTCCAGGGGCAACTCCTTGCAAAGGGGAAGGATGTCAGGGTGCAGTGGGGTTGCTGGTAAGGATCAGTGGAAGCACGTAGATGCTTGATGTTCCAAGCTACAATCGGAGCTTAAATTTCTTACCCAGGAAGCTGGTTTTCTTCGTCAGGGTGTTACAGAGGCTGCCCCTCATCTCCTCCAGCTGTGATCCAGCAGATGTTGGTTAAGGTTGGGCAATGCAAGCTCTGCTTTGGGTGTCCCTCTGGCCCAGCAGCCCGGTGGGTCACTTCTGCCCCATGTTGGCAGCAGCACTTTGGTGAGCCGCCACCTCTTTGTTCTTGCCTTTTCTCCTTTATACACTACCATCACTCTCTGGGAAAAATCAACATTTGCCTTTCAGAGCCTGGCAAACAGAAGGGGTCTGTATTACATCCTGATGGCAGCCCCAGGCTTGCAGGGCTGCGACGATGAACCCAAGGATGCTCGTTGTGGGAGCACCCTCTGAAGCAGAACCTTCTGAGGGATTTCTGAGTGTCTAAAATAAGAGAAAGAAAGCAGAGCGCACAGTGAAAAAATTGACGTTGCTCTGAGGTTGCGAAGAGGTGGCAAGGAAGGGATTTAAAATCTAAGTAAGGATGATTTTCTTTTCCCCCCCCTCTGAAATAACACATTGCTACTTGGTGTGATAAAGCTGTGCAGAGTGTCAGGGCACAGCAGAGAGCCAGATGCTGGATTGGGAAGCTTGCACCAAGAGTCCTGCGTGGTCAGAGCCTGCGGGAGCAGGGAGGAGAGCAGCGGGGCATCTGGGGAGTATTTGTTCCATATGGAAATACCACATTGCAGTTTTAAAATTCCTTTCCCCTCTTTTAAATCTGACAGTGGTTTTCTCCAGCTAATCCATGGCTATTGCCAGATGAACCTGGGAAGGTTTGGTGCACGCGTGGGTCTGAATGCTGTAAATGCTTGGGGTTTTTTGGAATGTGAAGGGAAAGGGCTGAGCAGCGATCATTTGTTTTATTCTCTGTTTGCACAGTGCTTTGCATGCCATGCCCTATCCCTAGCCCATTCAGGCACTTGGGTACTCTTGTGCTATTAATGCTAATCATTAACTAACACATATTTAGCTTGCAGAAGCTCTGGTGGCAGCTGGTTAATGTAGGAGTTTGATTATTTCCTTCTTTGAGCAAAGCCACAGCTTGGATGAGTTGTGGTGCCTTCCCCCTTTCCTGTCTCTGCAGGGATGCTGCAGGTTCTGCAGAAATGAGTGGGACCAGATCCAAGCTGCTCTTGTGATGGCTTTGCAAGCCCTGAGCCAGCCTTACAAAATCCACTCGTTTAGCAAAAAGACCACGAGGACAGTGTGTTGCTCCTTAGGTCCTGCCGCTTCAATCTGTTGGGTTTCAGAAGCTTAATGCTGTTTGCACATGAAGATAGTGGTGAAGACAGGTTAAATTTAGAGGAACATCTCTTTGGAAATCTGGTTAACCTCAACAGTGAACTGGAAGTGATTTTAGACTTGTCAGTGAATACAAGGTCCCTTCCCAGTCAGTGTGGCTTCACAAGAATGCTTTTCTGCTCCATCCTTCTTCTACAGAAAAGAACTGCCTAAACCAGCAAAACGGACAGCACACATAACTGACCCATTTTTGCCTGTCCCTTCTGATGTGTGGGTTCTTGCATTATAAATATGCATCTGTACAAATTATCTGATATGTCAGCGTGGTGACGTGGCATCCTTTCCGCTGCCCCGTTGGATTACTGGAACACTCCAGCCAGAAGGACCACAGATGATGACTAACATGCTTTTTTCATAAGAAAAAACTGCTTCTGCTAATTATTCTGTGCTTTCATGGTTGTCCAGCATATCTTTCAATGACTATCAGCTGTTTAGGAATTTGTGGGAAGCGAAAAACAGGCCATTGCACACAGCAGTGAAATGATCTTGATATTTCTATCAACTGAGTACCCAGAGATGAGGTTGCTCACTTTGGAATAAAGACCCATGGTCCCTGTGCTGTTGGAAGGCTGTTTTAACCATCAAGCAACCAAAGCAGCTTGGGTTGTTCCAGTGATTCCGTCTTGACATACAAGTTTAATATCTCTGAAAAGCCAACCCTTGGTTGAAGCACGGTCAGCTGGGCACGATTCAGGAAGGGAGGGTATGTTGTGGGTTTTGTGGGTCAGTCAAGGTGATTTTAAGCTCTTCTTTTCCGGCCTTGATCTCTATGGATGTGTCAGTTGATTTCCTGAGAACGACTGTGGTTGGGACTAAAAACTTGAATCCAGGCCTGAGTTTGGTCAAAGGCTGATGTGCTATCTCCCACTGCATACAGGACCTTCCCCCTGACCCTTGCTGAGCTCTGGGCAGGCCACTTGTTGGCTTGGGGAAACCATTCTGATTTTGGAAAAACTGAGGCTTAATTACTGCTGCCTCTTATCATTAGAACAAGATTTTGGAGCATTTTTTTAGTGTTAGAATGTGTTTGGCTTCTGCTAGGAGTATAATATTGTGGTAGGAATAGCTGCATCTTGCTAATGTTGCTAATGCCAATTTCCCTGCGGTTTCCTTGAGGATTATCTGTAATCCTTGGGCCAGATTCTCTCTGTGTGTGAACTCACCACTCCACTTGTGTTAATTAGCAGTGCTGTGCCAGTTAGCAGTGCTGGCTTGCCTAGCCCAGCTCTGTCCAGCTCCCACGACAGGCTGGTGATGGCACAGGCCATTTGGCAGTGCTCAGCCTTGGTGCACCCAGGTGCTGGTAGCTGCACTGGAGAAGGATCTGATCTCTTCCCTGTCTGTAACCTTCACCCTTGGGTGCAGCTGTGTTCCATCCCTGTGAAGCTCAAATTGCTTCTGAAGACATTTGATTCAGAATGAAGCCATGCGCATGGGATGAAGTCTTTGTCTAGCTGTGCTCCGCTTCTTTGGAAAGAGGCTCCAATACAGAGAAACTAGAAAAGTGTCTTTTATTCTTTGGTGTATGTTTCTGCTTAGTGTTGGACATAAGCATGAATTTCTTTCCTTCTTTCCTTCTT